>NW_021319959.1:402094-533497 GCF_001605985.2 Dendrobium catenatum | reverse complement strand
GCCCCAACCTCCTCTATAGAAGAAAGTATAATCAAAACAAAGAAACCCAAATTACTTTGCTTTCTGCTATAAGGAATTCCTTATGCATATATTTTAGGCAAATTAAATGCAATATTCTGGACGAAATAACAAAACACTAAGGGGTTTTTTGGTATCATCTAGGATTTGATTTAAGTAGGATTTCATAAATCCTCTAAATCCGGATTTTGGAAATCCTTAGAGGCCTAAATCCTGAAAACTGTTTGGTAACATACATGATAAATCCTATTAAATCCCGTGTGACTGTTTGACTATGGAGCGGATTTAACGAGCTGACTCTTCCTCTCGAGCCAATGGATTTCGTAAATCCGACAAGAAATAGGATTTCGGAAATCAGGGATTTAGCACCAAAAGGCGGAATTTTCCGTCTGTGGCGGCTTTCATTTGCTGTGAGATTTGGTTTTGCATTTTAGGCCGTTTGGCTGGATTTTGCTCAAATCCGCATCTGCTACCAAACAGCCCCTAAAATAAAAGCAATAACTTGAAAAGGAAACGGTGAATAAATAATTGCGTGTTAGCTATACTGGAACGGCCCCGCACAACTAAACGTAGTTAAAAGGTATTAAGCTATAAATTGATAAAGGAAACAATTAAGCTATGAATACTTATATATGAAAACTTCCTACCATAAAGCAAATAAAACTGAAAAAAAAAAAAAGATGAGAATCATAAAGATTTCACCGTAGATCAGAAGCAGGTGTTGGCTATCAAGGACTATAAAAAAGAGAGCCATAAAAGGTATTTATAGCAATAACAGGGAAGCCAGTCTCGTATATTCAGAAACAAAGGATGGTCATTGAAGGAACACCAATAGCAGCAGTTTCAGAAATTTCAATTATCCATCTAAAGTCAAAGGGTACCTATCGAACATAGTTGAATGAACCAAATAAACACAATATATGATTATCCTTATCCTGAGAAAATAAATATAATATCTAAATCAAATAACACGAGCAACAACCATGTGATAATAAAATTGCCACGCATATTAAAAAAAGTAGTTTTCTGGGACCAATAAATATGTAAAAATTTTGACTAAAGATATTTTGAACAAATTTTTTATCATGATGGCCTCCAAAATAGTACAATATGTTTGAAGTCATCTCATAGTAAACATAATAATTGTAATAACCATCCTAACCAACATTTCGGGTCAGTTTAAATTAGGATTTCACCTTTAGATCAGCACAGTTTTGGCCTATCAAGGAATATTCAAATTAGAGGAAGACGAAAGAAAGGATTATAGAAGGTACACCAATAGTAGGAGTTCCAGAAATTTCAATAATTCATCTACAGTCAAAATGTACTCAAACAAATTCAATTGCCTAAATAAAACAAATTATATCATTATATTTTTCCTGAACAACTAACTATAATATTTATATCCAAGAACATGAGCAACAGCTATGTGATAATGAAACAGTAACATATTAATTAGTAATATTTTGCTGGAACCAACAAATAAGGAAAAAATTTGGCTCAGCGTATCTTGACTAAATTTTTTTATTATTATGATCTAGAAGTTGCACTCAAAATAAATCAAATCTTAACCAAAATTTAATCAAATGTCCCAACCCAAATTTCCTCTAACAAATATGAGAATACATGTAGCATTGGTTTTACAAGAAATAAACAACAAATGAATGGTATAATAGATTGCGCATAAAAACATCCATCATCAACTTATCCAACCTCCACCAGATCCGTTTGAATAAGTAGCTTGAAAGCCAAACTCTAATTGAAGAACAGAAAAGTCAAATCTCGTTAAAGAAAGGAACAAATTAAAAATAAATATTAATAATAAAGAAATCACAAGTCTCAAAACAACTAATACAGGAAAGGCCTCTACTTAAAACACTGGGAAATATGAAAGTGCTAAGTATTTTACAAATCTAACTGTTAATGCAGAAGTTTTGAATATTGAAATTACAAGAATTCTGATACAGAAAGGTACGTCTGAATACTATTCTGCGTCAATAACACAATTTCTTTCCGAAAGAAATCAAACCCTCTTAGATAATTCCGCTATCGCTCATTAATAAACGAGCAGAGCAAACGTTTACGCAACTTAAGAAATTAAACCCTAGATCAAACCCATCCACATGAAACCGACAATAACACCGATATGACAATGATTTGAAAGGGATCTCAATTAAGAAACAAACAAAAAAAAAAGTACATTGAGCAAAATCAAATAACAACGAAGGGATTGCTCACCTCAATTATACGACCCAACCATCAAAATTGCAGAAGAGGAAGCTTTCAGAAGGAATGAGTAAAGGCGATCCTTTCAATATTTAATGATTTATAGCGACGAGTTTTACACGGAAAAAAATCCCAGCTTCGGTTCTCTCGAACCCGACCGCACGCACCGGCCAACAACGGCCCATAGTTATATTGAAATATATTATATTAATTTTAAAATAAATTTAATAATGTTTACCTAACAATTTTTATTCCTCTTTATATTGAAAGGCTATTTTTATTAATAAAATTAAGTTTGTGTCAAACAATTATTTTAATAGAGAGCAAATATTTTCTTCTCTAAGCTATAAATCACTGTAAATATAAAATAAAAGAGATAAATAGAGTTTAGATCACATAAATTTTTGGGTGAAAATCTTGAAAAAGGAAAAAGTATTACCAAGTCTTTTGGAATACTATTTCAAGTGAACAACTTTTGAGAAATTATTGATTAGCTATTCAATTATTTGACCATTCATTCATGCTAGGCTAGTGATTTCCTTTAAGCTCGACAAACAATTTTCTCATGTTCGGAGATGGAACCCGCCTCTTTTTTTAGCGTGAGTAAAATAAGATTATGAAATACGTAATTATATATATATGAAATAAAAAAAATATATTTTTTCTTAGAACTAGGTAACTGCGTTTATGAAGGTGAGAAAAATAATTAATATATTTATTCTTATAAATAAAAAGATTTCAAGATGGGCAATTGCCCACCCTATGCTCTTCCTATTCACACCTATAAGTTATGTTGTTGATTAATGATTTATGGCTCTCACTAAAAGGATGCTCCTACCTAATTGTGAATTGGTGAGACTTCTTAGGGAGATAATAACACCTAATTAATGTGTGATTCTTTTTTATTTTTTTCTGGCAAAATACATAGAAGTGTAAGTGAGCTGGCTTGAACTCTGACTTATTAAAAAGCTCATAAGACAAGCTTATCAAGATACAAGTTCGAGCTTGAGCCTATACTCGAGCTCAGCCCAACTCAACTCATAAGCTTTTCGAGCCGATACTTTAAATTTAAATATATTTCAAAATTAATTTTCATAATAATATAAAAATATATATATTAAATGTATTTTAACTATTTCTCAAGTCAAATATGAGCTTTCTAATCGAACTTGAGTAATTGAGCCGAGCTCGAGCAAAATAAATTTCTCACAAACTAAATTCAAGCTTAATAAATGAGCTCGTGTAAGAATTAAATTAGTTTAGCTAAATTTGATAGATAGTCAATTCATTTACACTTAAGACTATTGAGATATTCTAAACTAATTTAAAGAATTTTTACTAAAAAATATTGCAAATAGCAGTAAGAAAGTCATGGACAACTTTTTTGCAGCTTTATAAAGCTGTTTTTTAATTCTGAAAATTTATTTTAGTAAACATCAAAAGTATTCCAAACGAAACCTAAATAGTGCTAAAATAATCATTTTCATGCTTCAATGGGACAAATTGATTAAGCTTATTCATACATTAAGCACAGTAAGTTGACGATATTTCAAACCAGGAGGATTTAATAAAATGTCACAGGTCTATAATTAATAAAAAATTATAATATATTCATTCATCTTACAATTACCTAAACAATTATACAAACCTCGTCAGGAGTTCCCAACTTTTTTTTTCAAATTATAATTGTGCAGCGACAAAAAATAAGTGCCAAGTAAACGAAATACACCACCATTAAATAGTGCTTTTACTTTGGCTTCGTTTGAGACAGCTTTCTTACTGTTTCTTAAAGCAATTTTTTAGTACAAAAATTTAAAAAAAAAAAATTGTACTAAAAAGCTTCTTTAAGAAGCAATAGAAACATCGTCCCAAACAAAGACAGCTTTCTTACTGTTTCTTGAAGCAATTTTTTAGTACAAAAATTAAAAAAAAATTGTACTAAAAAGCTTCTTTAAGAAGCAATAGAAACATCGTCCCAAACGAAATCTTAATATGACCATGCTGTTGTTAGTTGAATATACACAAAAGCAAGCAGCGTCTTTTCTTTTAAATTAAACAAATATAATGAGATTTTCAACAAGCAAAAGCTGCCGGCTATCCTTACCTGCACTTTGTTTTTCCTCACAAAATGGGGCATGCCTTCTTTGACTTTCTCTTCTTCTTCTTCTTCTTTTGTTTGGGTGGCAGAAGAACTACCTTAATGGCCGCATCGAAGACTGCCTTCACATTCTGTCCAGAATATATACAGATTTTCAGTAAGGGAAATTTTAACATTGTTGCTATTTTAAAGGTTTAGCATAGTGGATTAAGGATTAGGCCCACACCTGCTGTGTTTTTGAGCTGCATTCAATATAGGCAGAAGCATTGATTTTCCTCTTAAGCTCTTCGCCCTTCAAATTAACATCATGTAAGCAATTAAGGCTTCGTTTTGGACGGCTTTCTTCTTGCTTTCTAAAACAGCTTTCTAGTACAAAAATTTCTTGAATTTGAAATTTTTTGTACTAGAAAACTGCTTTAAAAAGTAGTACGAAAGCTGTCCCAAATAAAGCCGAAGTTAATTTAATAACAAAAGCAATGTGGTGACATAGTAGTGGAGGCATATATTCCCCTTGCTTTACCTGTGCGGTGGTAATCGGAAGAGCACCTGGGTGGTCAATAAAGAATTGGTTGTCTTCACGAAGATCTGAAATGATTTAAGATGGCATTGTTCGGTTAAAGACGGGCTAATTCTATACAACATATTCTAAACATTAACTATAGGATTAATCCTGAAAAGAGAAGGGACATGAGAGATTAGGATGAAAGGAGCTTGGGGGTTCATAATTGTTGAAGTCCACAGAACTAAAAGTTATGAGCTCAGTGTTGTCATCATTAGTATCATCACCTAAATTATTTAGCAGCGGCTTCATGAATTCTTATGCTTCATTCTTTCTTGTCGAGTGTTGCAAAAGCTAACTACATTCACAAATCATGTTGATCCTCTATTCGAGAGGAGGATATATCTCTCCCAAATCTCTAGACGCCGCTAGAGCCCAAAAAACTAAGAGATCTTAAATTTCAACCAAATTCAAGATGTTCTAACCCTAGGAAAACAAAGTATTTAATGCATACAATCAAAAAGGAAATCTCTAAACACTCCCTACATTCAAATATTCCTCCTAACTCCCTCAAAAATCCTTCCAAAACAGCTCCCTTCGATCTTGCGGCTTGTGCGGCTCATACAGGAGGCGGACTCTTTCACCTATGTTACGTTGAGCCGATCCCGTATGAACCGGCTGGATCAGTCTAGCACAATTCCTCTAATATAATCATTTAAGACTTCATGATATGCCCTTCTTATATAGAGACATGAGGCACTTCTTCATTTTAAGCATCAATTCTTAACTCTACAAGTTGTTTACTTCTCTATGTCATAATAAAATAGATCTAAATACTTAAAAGTTACTGTGCTTTACTGATAATCATTAACATCCCACCTCCAAAATAGCATATCATACACTAAGCCTTTGTTCTATTAATCCTCCGATCTTCATCATCTAAACATTTTCTCCATAACTATAACTTTTCACATATTTAAGCAAATATTTAATTGGTTGAAATTATATAATCTATAAAAAGTATATACCAAACCATCTTACTTTGAATACCGACCTTCCTATCATGAAAGGAAACTGATTATTTAAAATTGAAGAATTTGCTAAGTCTAAATTCCATTATTCTATCCCCACAATTTTATTAGACGGCTTAGAAGTTTGGTTCATTTATCATTAACATTATCTTAAACATCTCCTTTGTTTTAATCAAGTATCAAAATACTTCTGCAATCTTTTTTGTCTGTCTTATTCTTAATATTTCATTGAAAATATTTGTCAACTAAATAATAAAAGTACTCGCCCTAACTTTCCAACTCTTACAAGGTATCTCGTATTTTAACTTTATGATGATGCATCCTCTCTTCAGAAATAACTTTAATTAATTGAATAAATCAATAATCTCATTATTATATTTGTTATGAGCTTTCAAAATAATTTCTAAATTTCTGTCATTTAATAATTTCTCAAAATAGAATTCATCATGAATCCTTAATGTCTTCATCTTAACTAAAATCATATCATCTTCATTTCTAATGAATGTTAACTTGATCAAAGTTTTAAGATTTTTCTCAGTTTTCAGAATATCACCAATCATCAACCCTTCAAAAAACACATCATAACTTAAACAAAGAATCCTCCCGTTCATGTTAAGTAGTAATATTTAGGTTTTGTTTGGGATGGCTTTTTTATTGCTTCATAAAGCAATTTTCTAATATGAAAAATTTTAATTTTTGTAATAAAAGACCGTTTTAAGAAGCAGCAAAAAAGTCATCCCAAGCAAAGCCTAAATCTAGTATAGTGAATGTTGTTGCGAAGTCCAGCCCAAACAAGTAGATCTTCCCATTGGTCAAGATTTTGTAGAAAAAAGAAAAAGTGAAGATTAATGGAAACGAAGAAGATAAGAAGTAGATGTGATCTTCAATTGGAGTGGAATATCCGGCTCTCCCAATTTCCTAGCCATTGGCTAGAGCCCAATCAACCTAAGAATAATCTAAATTCAGCAAACAACACATGCCCCTAACCCTAGGAAAATCACCTACTTAAAACAAACAATAAACTACAAATACCTAAAAAGCCCTCCCCCAATTCCCTCTTATTTCCTTAATTATTTTCCTCCCAAATCAGTCATCAAATATGCCCTCTTCAATTAGAAAATATTTCCTAATTAATCCCTTCACACTCAACCCCCAAATATGCCCTCTTCAATTAGGAACATTTTCTAATTAATCCCCTCCAAATCAACCCCCAAATTTGCCCTCTTTAATTAGAAAATATTTTCTAATTAATCCCCTCTAAATCAGCCCTCAAATATGCTCTTCAATTAAAAAACATCTCCTAATTAATCCCTTTTGATTAAAAACCTTCCTAAACAGCTCCCTCATGATTAGAAAACTTCCTAATTCTCTCCCAATCAAATCGGTTAGTCCATCAATACTCCCCTCCCAAAGTGTCACCTTGTCCTCAAGGTGGAACAAACTGCTTTAGCAATGGACTAATAGCACTATATTGAAAAATAGACTGTCACTGGGTCGAATGATCCCTGCCTCCAACATCTCCCTGATCAATCTCTCGATCTAATCCTTTTGGAGTTGGGGATAACGGAATGGACAAACATTGATATGTGAAACCTCTGTTTAAAATTGCGCAATAAGAAAGGCGCGCCTCTGCGCAATTTGACCCAAAAACGCCTCGAGGCTTACGCAATTCCGCTCCTGCCAGAGGCGTACGCCTCACCTTGTCTGAGGCGCGCCTCAGAGGCGCAATTGCTCAATTATGAGTGAGGCGTACGCCTCATGAAACATACTGTAGCTTTCTCGAGGCCTTGGGCTTTGTGATTTTGTTGGTTTTGAGCGAGTGTTTGAGTTTTTATCAGGGTTCTGTTTGGTTTTCGGTTTAATTGGATGAAATGGATTTTATTTCTTTGAATCAAGTTTTTCTATTTCTACTGCATTTCATATTTGTATTTTCTTGCTTTTGGTGTTTAAGAAGTGTGTGCGGCAGTTTTTGTTAAGATGAGGATGCAGTTTGAGTTGTGGTGGATTTAGGTGTTTTTCTCAATTTGGATTTGGAGAGATTTTGATAGGGTTGAATAGTTACTGTCGTTCACGTCTCGTGAATATGTTTTTGAGCTTCTCTAATGTGCTCAGAATAGGAGTTTCAAGACTTGTTTTCAGATATGCCTTTTGCTTCAATTATTTACTTCTTGATCTTTAGGGGATTTTTGATTGCAAGACTTATTGCATCTATTTTCTTAATTTTCACTAATTGACTTGTCATTTAGATGTTTTTATTGTATGATAGAATCTTGCTATTATTTACCTGCTAAAACCCTTAAATTCTCATTTACGCAATTCTGCGTCCATGAGGCTTACACCTCACACCGCCTCGAGGCTTACGCCTTGAGGCTTAATTACGCAATTTTAAACCTTGTGTGAAACTACTTGACGGTAACCTCTAAACTAGCTGGAACACCTCTCGATACTGCTGCATGAGTAGTTGAACAATGTTTGGTTTTTCTATCTTCTCCCCATCTTCTTCGCCTTCCAAACTTTGCCACTCTACCAAAAATCTCATTCCTTCACCTTTTCCCCTCTTTAGAAGTGGCTTTAAAATCACCTTCATGTCATCTGCAATGTAATTGGAAATGTTGAGCTGACAGGAACCATATTCTCTAAAGGTGAGGTCATTGAATTCTTGTTCACTTGAGATAGAAAAACTACAGAGGCTTTGGAATTTTGCCCGGTCTAAGCAAAATTTATTAAACAAAATTTTGCATCAGATTTAACTACTCTAGCAAATTTGTTCATGCTTTGTTGACAATTTTGCTTGATAGGAATTGAATGTTGTTGATGCTGATAATGTCCTTTGACAAGAAGAAATACTTCTTTATCATTCCTTCTAGTTTGAAAAACTTTTCCTCCATTGATGACATTTTGTCCTCAAATTCCGATTTGAGTTGACAACCTTTTCTTTTAAGACGATCTTACAAGGTATCAACTTTATTCACCATCATAGGTCCCAAAAAAGTGTTCTAATACTAATTTGATAGGAAATAAATGTGATTTCAATAAAGTTAGCGAACTGTGATACAAATTCGAAAGAAATATAGGAAAAACTATTTTTATGGCAAGATATGTGAAGAAAAACAAACAAGATACAATGGATCTTCAATTGGAGAGGAAGATCCAACTTTTCCAATTCCCTAGCCACTAGCTAGAGCCCAATAAACCTAAGAATAATCTAAATTAAACAACACACACCCTCAACCCTAGAAAAATTACCTACTTAAAGCAAACAATAAATTACAAATACCTAAACAGCCTCCCTCAATTCCCTCCTATTTCCTTAATTATTTCCCCCCAAAATCAATACTCAAATCAACCCCCAAATCTGTCCTCTTCAATTAGGAAATATTTTCTAATTAATCCCTTCCAAATCAGCCCCCAAATATGTCATCTTCAATTATGAAATATTTACTAATTAATTTCGTCCAAATCAACCCTCAAATCTGCCTTCTTCAATTAGGAAATATTTTCTAATTAATCCCCTCTAAATCAGCCCCAAATATGTTCACTTTAATTAGGAAACATCTCCTAATTATTCCCCTTTGATTAAGTACATTCCTAAACAGCTCCTTCTTGATTAGGACACTTCCTAATTCCCTCCCAATCAAATCGGCTGGTCCATCAAAAGATTGACTTTAAGCATCAAAGATTGAGTTTAAGCATCAGTTTATGCCAATCACTTTGTTTTCCAATCCAAGCTTTAAACCTCAATCATGACAATTTCAAGAGACCAGACGAAACCAATACTAGAAGAATAGAGTTAACATGAATCCAATACTAGAAGAATAGAGTTAACATTCAATCTGAGCCACTGGGTCATCTTAGTTGGTAAGATTACACCAACTAAAGATGGAGAAGCTTGGATCACAAAAAAGGAGAGAGCAAGAGAGAGGGAATCTTCATCCAAATATCACCAAGTGACAACTAGTAATCAGTAATATTAACAACAATAATAATTAAGAGGGTCAATAAATGACCCAGCATGATAACTCCACGAATTTGACTCAAAATTTTGGGCTTGGGTTAACCCAAATAATATACAAGGCTAGGTTTAGGTCTAAAATATATGCCCATTGAAAATTTGTGTCAGATTCAGGTCAACCTGAAATCCAAACTAAACTAAAAAATAACCTGTTTAATTTTTTAGATCTACAATGAATCCTCCCCTTGACCAACCAATAACCCTCCTTCGCCTCAACTAATCATATTCAGGTTAATTGGGTCTTGTTGACACAAAAAATTATATGAACCATATAATAAACAGGTCAAACGTGTCAGATTGAATTCAATCAGCTTTATGTTGAGTCAGGTTTTGGACAGGCATTTTCTACTTTATCATTCAGGCCTAAGCATTACTTAATGAACAACTAAAAAGTTCTGCAAAAAAATTCAAAAAATAGATTTAACATCTCATGCAATACTATGAATAAAGGACAAGGGTTCATAAATAATACCATAGATATTGGGTTAAGTCTAACGTTGATGACGGATTACTCGTGAATTGACTTCTTTTACAATGCAAGCTTGTATAAAATATCAAACTCAGTTTACCCTAATCCAACATCTATCAATGAAAGAGATAAAATAAGCAATTTGATAGGACAATGGCAGATTCATTTCTACAGATTCATTAAAAAAAAAAAACACAATAATTAAATAAAATCAAACCAACACATTCAGACACGCCATCTTCAGGTTGTGAGGGCACGTCAGAAAGTGACAAGGACTAAAGCTTTGTTTGGCATTGTTTAACTTTGTTTGGCATTGTTGTATTTTCTAGTGTTGTGCTAAAGTTATACAGTATAGTGTTATGATGTGGAATAAAACAAATGACTGTTTGGTTAAATTATATTAAAATCATTGTCTAATGTGTTGTTAAGAGTTGATATTTGGGAAAAAAAAAACAATAGTAACACTTATATGAGTTGTTGATAGAATGATTGAGAATGGATATACTATGATTTCCAAATGATTACAATCTTCATTAGTCTAAACAATTGAGGAAAAATAAGCTAAAATCCAACAAAAGCACTTTCCAATGAAGCTACAATAAGGCTTCGTTTGATTTCCACCGGAGTTTTATTCATTTTTAAACGGAAGTATCATAACGGAGAAGCAGAATTTTTTTACTTCTGAAATCGGTGTTATTTCAGAGTTATATGAAAAGGCCTTTTAAAAAAATGACGCAAGCAAACAAACATTAAAATACTTATTTTTTTCCGATTGAAACCGCACACGGAAAAATTTATGCGCTACCAAACGAAGCCTAAATATCATTAAAAAAGCTATTTTTTTTTATGGGGACAACAGATTGTGGAAGGTTTATCAGAGACGTGGCCGCCGATCTACGACTATGATCGAGTCTTTATATTTCTGAGTCATTGGTGTATTTTATTATTCATGTACTTTCTTATTTGCTTAGGTGTCTTTTGTTATTTCCCTTTGTACCCCTCTTATGGGAGTTGTCTTATGTAAGCCCAAAGGGCAATTGAGTCTTTTATTTCTTGAGTCAATTGTACTTGGCTATATAGCCCTTTGCTCATTGTTTCATGGTTAATGAATGATATTATGATAATTTTCCTACACTTGTGCTTTGAGAGCGTTTGAGTGATCTTGGACAGAACTTTGGAGAGATCCCTAAGAGAGGGAAATCGGATCACCCACCAACCTTGGAGACGGCCGGGTTCGTGGTTTTGTTCTTTTTGTCTTTTCTCTTTATTTCTCTCATCAATCTTCACATAATCGCCGGACCTCCATTGCTCCGAACCCCTTTCCCCATCCTCCTCATATCTACGGCCAAATCCCTCCCCAACTCCCTTATACGGCCGGCCCAGCACTTGGCCACCGCCACCCTCCCACTCCGTTTCCCATTGAAACCCTTGCCTAATTTGGGTAAATTAATTTTGGGGAAGAGTTTCAAAATTTTAAATTCAACTAATTTGAAATTTGAATTCTTTCCTAATTTATCATTCTATTTCTGGAAAGTTACTAAATCAATTTTATTTGAATTTCAAATTCAAATAGGATTTATTTGTTTCTTTCCTAAATCCTAATCGCAAATTAAGTAACCACAATTGAGTGCATTAAACCCATATTTCCCCCATGGATGCCGCCGGCCCCCTTCACCTCCATCTTGACTTTAATTAATAATTATTGCCTATTCTCCCCATATTGCTTTTGGAAATTAATTTCAAATCCCGTTACATTGCCTGTAGCAGATTTTTCCTAAGCCTTATTTCTTATTCTAGTTCCCAAATCAATTCACTTATTTAGGAATAGAAAATCCCTCAGATTTCCTCTCTATCCCGCCGCCCTTCCTTTTCCTCTCTCCTTACCCGACCACCTCTCCCTCTCAAATTCCCTCTCTCCCACTTCAATACCTTGCTGGAATGAAAGCTTGATTTCTCCTTCCAACTCCCCTTGCTCCTAAGCCCAGAATCCTGAGATTTCTCTCAGATTTTGGCTCCAAAATCTGAATTTATTTTCAGATTTTTGAAAGGGACAATTTCAGATTTTTTTAAGGACACTTGGAGCTCGCTCTTTGCCGCTACTTGAGAGTTGTACCTTGCGTCACAGAAATTGACCGTACCGTTGAAGGCTACGTGGATCGCATCCTATTTGCTTTGACGGAAGCCATTGACGAACACTTTGAAGGCGTCGAGTGGAGGATCTCCACCTCTCCCTAACGAAAGTTTCTCTTTTCCCTTGCGTCTTATTCCTTTTAGTCTAAATTCTCGTTGGTTTGATTGCAGGCACAACGGACTCTTCCAATTGCTCTTGCTTATACTTAGTCATCGTAGGATTTGAGCGCACCTCGATGCATCCTAATTCTCATTGCTAAATTAGGGATTAAACTGAAAACTACTACTATGTGTTGTGTTAATTTTTCTATTTATTTTGGAAGTTTCAAAACTCATAGCATGTGATTTAAACCTAAATGGATAACTCCTAATCGTTTTGAATCGTTGTTTGAATTCGCTAGTAATTTTGTTCTTGAATTATTCAAATCAAAAGTTGTGCAAACTCCTTTTAAGTTAAATTGCATTTCATTTACATAGTCCTGCATCATTTTTACTTTCATATAATTAAACTTTATCTAAGTGCTAAACCAGATATCATAAAATTGTTTCAATAGTTCAAAGTAGCAAATAGCTATACCCCACTAACTTTAAATTTAACAAGTCCAGTCGTTTCCAGTATACAGTCAATTTAAACTTCAGAAGTGCTCAAGTATATAGCTGCAGAACAAATTCACCCACTTCATTCATGATTAGTTTGGTCCCAAAACCACATATGCTGAAGTAGTCCAAAGCCCATAGCCATGCCACACTACGCCCAGACTTGTTCAAATATTTGAAGGATCTAATTCTGACTAAATTTACAAGAAAACTAGTCCGCAGAACAAGTTTGACTGGCAAAGGAAATGCATTAAATTTTCAGAATAAAATTCGGGTGTCTACAAGGGGGAATAATGAATGAGCGGTGGAATAAACCATTAAATCCAATCAAAGAACTTAATAGATAAAGAATGCTTTCATTTTTTATGATTTCATAAGGATCTTTCCATGAAACAGATTTTACAAAGGTGGAAATGCATTAAATTTTCAGAATAAAATTCTGGTGTCTACAAGGGGTAATAATGAATGAGTGGTGGAATAAACCATTAAATCCAATCAATGAACTTAATAGATAAAGAATGCTTTCATTTTTTATGATTTCATAAGGATCTTTCCATGAAACAGATTTTACAAAGGTGATAAAATAAATGGAACGCATAATACATTGTCCAACGATAACAATTTTATTTCGTTCATAGTTACTAAAACTATGCAGAAAGCCCGTCCACCTTCAATTCAAGAAGAACCAATAGATACAACATAACTCCGGAGGAAAGTTTCAATAATCAATTTCAACAATTAGAGATAAAGGTTATTAACAGATATATATTCCAAACAAATATGTTAAAGAAGCAAAACTCCCAATAGCATCTTCAAAGTCACTAAACTCTTCAACAAATTCATGAACGTTACCCCCCTCATTAATCTCATTATATTCTTCTTCCACTCAATATGAAAGTTCCCACTATAATATATTCATTTGCATAATGACATGTTTAATGAAATTTAAAGTAACCTTTAGTAGAAATATTAGAGTCAAATATAGTGGCATTAGATTCTCCTATATATTTGTTAATAATATGGTTACATTAGAAGTAGTGAGTGGAACACATTAAATTTGACAGTCTTAATGAAAAAATACATCTCAAGCATACGCACTGAGTCACATAAATGGAAGAAAACATTAGTTTAAAATCGAATGCAAACTTGAAAATGGAATCCAATGTGCTGAAATTTTTCTTAAAATCTAAAAGTAAATATTTTATGGTATCCAATTATTTTTTAACAAAAATACAAATCCTCAAATATAGTCATGTATTTGGTTATAGTTTTTGTTGCTTGATTTAATAAACTGAATTCATAAAACAATAGATCACGCTATGATAAATGTAGATATTTCTCATTAAGCAGTTCTTTCACCTCAGATAAATGTAGATATTTCTCATTTAGCACTTCTTTCACCTCAACCCTAGTAATAAAACCCTTCATTTCTTCATACTGAGTCGGTATATTTTAGCTTGCCAGAATAATAATAAAAAGGTTTTCTCTACAGAAAAAAAAAAATCTTGCAAATTTAACATTGAATTGACCTTTCAGATAAAAAAATTATGTGAGGATAAATTACAATTTTAAAGAAGGATAAATTAGAATAACAACAACAAACATCAAGCTTTTATCCCACTAGGTGGGATCGGCTACATGAACCCTTCATTTAATATTTTCTAACCAAGACTTTTTAGGTCTACCTCTACCTTTCTTACAACAACAACAACATCAAGCCATTATCCCACTACGTGGGGTCGGCTACATGAATCCTTTTCCTCCATTGTGTCCTGTTAAAAGTCAAATTCTCGATTAAATCTATCTAATAAAGAAAGGTCATTCCTAATATTTTATAACCAAGTTTTTTTAGGTTTGCCTCTACCTTTCTTAACATAAGTCAAATCTAATACCTCTACTCTCCTAACCGAGTCATCGGAAGGCCTCCGTTTTATGTGACCAAACCATCTAAGGCAACTCTCTCTAATCTTATCTTCAACTCGAGCTACTCCAACCTTATCACGTATATGCTCATTTCGTATCATATCTATAAGGGTAAAGCCACTCATCCACCTGAGCATCCTCATCTCTGCCACACTTAACTTATTATTATGCTTCTCTTTTAATGGCCAACATCCGGCACCATAAAGCATTGCAGGCCTCACCACCATCTTATAGAATTTTCCCTTAAGTTTGAGGGGTACTTTTCTATCACACAACAAACCCGATGCATTCCTCCACTTCAACCATCCCACTTGAATTCTGCTGATAATATTCCCATCTATTTCACCATCACTCTGAACAATAGATCCAAGATATCTAAAATGCGTACTCTTATTAATGACTTGATCGCCCAAAGTCACAATCCCCTCACTAGGACTATACTACTAAAATTACACTCCATATATTCTGTTTTAGATCTACTCAAGCAAAAATCTTTAGACTCTAAGGTTGACCTCCATAATTCAAGTCTACCTTCAACTCCCTCTCTAGTCTTATCAACATAGGTCAAATCTAATACATCTACCTTTCTTAACATAGGTCAAACCTAATACATCTACTCTCCTAACAAGGTCATCGAAAGGTCGGCATTTTACATGACCAAATCATCTAAGGCAACTCTCTCTAATCTTATATGTCACTAGAACTACTCCAACCTTTTCCCGGATATGCTTGTTTCGTATCCTATCTCTAAGAGTAAGTCCACTCATCCACCTTAGCCTCCTCATCTAGCAACACTTAACTTAATATTATGCTTTTCTTTTAATGGCCAACATTCTGCACCATAAAGCATTGCATGTCTCACCACCATCATAAGAAGTGGGAAAAATTAGAATGATAAAGAAAATTATATGGAGTGAATCAACTACTCAATATAATCTCCTTGACTTTCTCCATTTATTTCTAAATGGTTGACAAAACCTTTAAGTAGAGATTTAAAGGAATATTATCTTGATTTATACTATGTTAATCCATAATTTGAATGTATATAGAAAATACAAATAAGGATTCCTAAATTAGTTTATTTACACCTCAGATAAATGTAATATTTCTCATTTAGCAGTCCTTTCATCTCAACCCTACTAATAGAACCCTTCATTTCTTCATACTGAGTTGGTATATTTTAGCTTGTTTGAATAATAATAAAAAGGCGTTCTCTAGAGAAAAAAAATATTACAAATTTAACATTGAATTGTCCTTTCGGATAAAAAATTATAAGAGGATAAATTGCAATTCTAAAGAGGGACAAATTAGAATGATAGAGAAAATTATATGGAGTGAATCAACTACTCAATATAATCTCCTTAACTTCATTTATTTCTAAATGGTTGACAAACCTTTAAGGAGAGATTTAAATGAATATTATCTTGATTTATACTATGTTTATTCATAATTTGAATGCATATAGAAAATACAAATAAGGATTCCTAAATTAGTTTATTTGGTTGGAATTATGGATAGACATGATTTGCTCCTATTTTTATACACCAAAAAAAAACATGACTGACTTCCTCCCCCCCCCCACGGTCCCTACAACACACATCACAAGGCAATCCAGATCATATAGCACATCCTTCCCAAGAGGAGAGTTGCCAACATCACCCTTACCCCTCCTATTAGATTATGGAAAGAAAAAGTTCCTCCAAAAAATTCCCTATTCTCATCTTAGTATTTTTAGACCGATTCTATGAGTCATCCACACATCACAATTGAAGAAGATTATATTGGTATCAAAATATTAGTTCCAATTTATAATATTTTCATTATGCTTTTGTGCGAGATGAAAAGAAAATTTAGAAAACTCTATGGAGTCAAATACCTATCAATCAAGAAAAGAAAGAATTAAAAAAAGGTAAAGAAATTTGAAGTATTTCTCTAAATCCACATATCATATTTTCAAACAAATAACCAAAAAAAAGTTACCACATTAGCCGCTTTTGAAAAGATTGTTGTAAGTTATAACCACCAACATACATGAAGAAAGAGAAAGTCAGCCCACAAAGAAGAACTTTGAAGAGAAAATAGAAGAAGGAAACGAATAAGTACTTTTCATTGATCTACTTATTGACATATTCACATAAGAGTTCATGGTTCATGCAAAAGTTCAAAGGGATAAGTATATGATCCAAAAGAACTACCGCGTAACTGCCATAGTAGACCACAAGATGAATATCAGAGACCAACCATGTACCGAAGAGGCAAGACATGACATTGAGACAGGCTTGATGAATTCAAAAGAAACCACACATTTATATAGATGCTTCAAAGGAGGAGAAAAAGTAGAATACTATTTGTGCTAATCTTTCTAGTTTTTATGCTAGTTCACTCAAAATTTATAACTTTATACACAACTCACCTTGATCTATTGGTTGGGAACTTACGCTACTAACTAAGAGGTCTCCTCTTGTGTATGCGATGTGTGTATAAATCTGCCTTAATTGACGTAAATGTCCCAAAAAAATTTATAACTTGGGATAGTACATTAGCTTTAACTTCATTCAAATTTTATCAATCTATAATTATTCAAAATATATCAACCTCGTCAAAAAGTTGGGCGTCAAGTAGAAGAATTCTGCCAAATAAATCATAAAAATCAATTTTTTAAACAACAATGATTTATCGAATGGAAATTGATTATTCCTCCAATGTAAAACTCATGTCTCCTAACAATGTTTAACACAAAAATGAACGGGTTCTTAATTGATTAAATTTAACTTTTAGTTCATATGGGTGAAGTTGATTAGTTTCAAAAATATTAATACACTCCTCAACCTCCTCTATCGATTAATTTTGTTTCTGCAGTAATTCCGTGCATGTTACGCAAGCTGAGAACCGAAAAACTAATAGCATTCAACATAGGAACCAAACAGCAAGCAGCCTGGCCCAACAAAAAATTTTCAGCACAAGTTCCTAAACCAACATAAAATGACCATGCACCGTTAGTTCACGTTAAAAAAGTAAAAGAACATAAGTCTAACAAAACAAACCAAAAATTAAAAAGAAAGCCCTGCAGGTTAAAACTCAAGCTACATTTGAAAATGTTATTCTATGTTATGTTGTATTATATTGTGTTGGGTTGTGCAGCCAAGTAAAGAAAGCAAATAGTTGTCTGATAAAATTGTTATTAAAATTGTTGTTCTAAGCATCGTAAAAGTTGACCTGTAGGGTCAAAATGGGCGTGACAATAATATAATTTGTTAAAACATCCTAAATGGATATTTTAATTAAACTGTAAATGTAAATAAGATCAACTATCAATAAGAAATTCTGTAAATAAAGATTATAAAATGAGCTAAATAAATTTAATTTGTACTTAAAATACCAAATAAAGTTCAATGCTAAAAATGGATTAACAATAGAAAATTATTCTAATTCTATAAATACAAGAAAACAATCATAATGGCAATTCAGGAATTGTGGTCATGGATAATTATATTATTGGAGTCTTCCATACCGCAATTTAGGAAATGCGGGAATGGATATAATCAGTTAGCAGCAGTGACGCGTAACGCCTTATTCAAAGTGTTTGGGATCAACATATATGATAATTATTAAAATAAAAAAATCCAAATTTATTTCATAATGAAAAACTGAGATAATATGCATGCATACCCTGTGCTATAAGGAGAACTCAATTTTAAAAATGTGTACATCAATCAAAGACTATAATTTTAATTAGCTTAACGGCACAAATGCAATTTCAAACAAACAAGACATCTGAAAATATCTGTAGGCAGGGAAATAAAAAACAAGGAAGCAACAAAGAACTGAGAATCACCAAGCAAGTTTATCAATGAGAACTTTACCTAATTTTGTTCCCACAAGTATTATAGGAACAGTAGGGGCATAGTGCCTAAGTTCAGGAATCCACTGTAAATAAACACAAATATCAACAAGATAATTATATAGTTAGTAAAAAAACTTAAGACAGAGGAACAGACGCACAGAGAATCGGAGGGATTATTGTACCTTCTTGGAAATGTTCTCATAACTGGCCTTGCTGATTAGGGAAAATGCCAGGATAAAAACATCAGCTCCACGGTAGCTCAGTGGTCTTAATCTATTGTAATCCTCCTGGCCTATTTACAAAAGGAAAACTAAGGTGATAGATAGCATGGGTTTCGAGAAAAATATCTGCTTTTGACCCACCCCAGGTATAAAAGCAAAGAGCAAAGCAAATTGAAAGAGGGACAAAGAAGAGAAACATGGCAATTTACCTGCAGTATCCCATAAACCTAGGTTAACAGAGCTACCATCAACAACCACATTTGCGCTAAAATTGTCAAACACTGTTGGCACATAATCCTGTTTTCAAATAGATTTCCAAATCACTTGCGCAGCGAAAAACAATATATGACATAATACCAAGCAAATTATAACATAATCCATCAATGGCGAAATATATGATCAGCAAAGAACCATAAAACTTTACCAAACACTACATAAATTATAACTCATATCCCCCACCATCAGGGTTAGCACAAACCAAAAAAAAAACTACGACCCTCGTCCACTCCAACGCCAATACAGAAAACCCTAACAAAATCGCACCTACAACGACGTAAAAAGGAAAAAAGAAAAACTCCTAAACTCACCGTGGGAAACGTGTTGCTGGTGTACGATATAAGCATGCATGTCTTCCCGACGGCGCCGTCCCCAACCGTGACACACTTTATAAATCTCGAAGCACTCATCTCCTCTTTCTCCTCTTCTGATTCCCCTCCCACGTATCAGATTATATCCAAATCCTCAATCGCACAAGAAAAACCCTATCCTCCAGAAACCCACCGGAAACCCACATTTGCCCTTCCCTGATCAAACCCTCGCCGGATAAAACCGTGCGTTCTAAAGCAGAGATCTCCTTCCTATCCTTCCTTTCACCTTCTCTACTATCAATCTCGACTTCTGAAGTAGGTAAATACAGAGAGGATCGGCGGAGAAAGATCGCGTCTACAGGAAGAAACACGACGGTTGACGAGGCCGCGGTATATATATATTATTAAATAAATTTAAAAATTATTTACTTTATCTTGAAATTAATATTATATTCATATAAAATATTAATATTTCTGGACATTTTAATATTTTATCATAAATTTAATGAATTCAAAATTATTAAATATTTAAATATATTTTTAAATTAATAGAAATAAATTTTAATGTATTAACATAATTTTTTAATTAATAGAAGAAATAACTAACCATTTGTTAATTATGCGAGGAAAAAATTGACTAACCAACCACTTATGGAAAGAGATAATAATGATTACTTTCTACGTAACTTTTAATTAGAACGAGTGGCCCTCCATTACTGCACAAAAATTATTGTCTGTTATATATAAATTGTTAAGGACCTTAATGTAAATGTCAAAGTGATTAAAAGAAATTTTATAATAGAGCTGTCAATAAAAGAAAAGTTAGTTTTGGGTCCACCTTTTTTACTCGTTTCTTAAACTGTTTGAGTTTGAGTTGACCAAATTTAATTTGGATTAATTTTTGATTAGACCCAAACCCAACCTAGTGAACCGTTTTGATTCTCCGGATTTGTAATAACAATTCTCATCAATATTTCTCTAAATACTTAATATGATTATTTCAAAATCATTACTTAGACTGATAAATATATAATATAACATGAAAATTTTTATTTTATAGCATTTTGATTAAATTTTTTTATTATGGCAATTTTTATAGTTCGTAGATTTACTTTAAGATTAGTGTAATATAAATTATTTATTTTAAAATTGATTTTATAATTTTAAATTTTATTATTATTAGTGTTTTTTATTATAATTTTTTGAAATAATTTTTTTATTTAATATTATGTTATCAAAAATCCCATCATAAAAAGAGAAGGAAATGATTGGTAATTTATAAATATTTATTAAATGATACTGGATTTATTTCTCAACAATCAAATCCATGTGTTTGGTGAGCTAACACCATTTCTTTCTTGCTATGAGGGGACAGCCCTTATATGAAAATATGGATAAGTTGTTGAAATTCATTTTATTTATCTCTGATATTTATAGTTTATTAATTAATAATTGAATAGACAAATCTTCTCATTTTATTGCAAAAATTCAATGCAAACTGATAAAAATCTAATGGGCCCTTTGGAATCTTTTTATATTTTATTTTTATTTTGAACTGAAATAATATATTTGGTATCTTAAATATAATTTTTTTTATTTGTATGGAATATAGAATAAGTTGATTTATGGTTGTTGGTGAAGGTTGGCGAGGATAGTAGGGGATTGTAGGGCTAGTCGACTGCCTGGTGAGGTCATTAAGAAGGAGGTGGTTGCTTGTTGATGGCGAGAACCGGCGGATGATGGCTGTGGTCATAGAGTGACGACGATAGCGACGTCAATGGTTGTTAATGACGAAGGCTGCAGAGGGTGGTGGTGGCGATGGTCACCGATGGAAGTCATTAGGGTTGTTATCGATGCGATGGCGACGCTGTTTACTGATAACAATAGCAATGACAGTAGCTATTGGTGTGGTAACGAGTATTGGTGGTGGTGGCAGGGGATACCAGTGATGGTGATTGTTTTTATTAACGGTTCAAACAACTTAAATTTATTTTGAGCATTTTTAAATTAAATTCAAAAAATAAAAATATGGTGCCCAAATGCCCTGAGTAATTAAGAGTAGCAAGGTTTTTCCTCTACACTATTTGCATCACATGATTATATGTAAAATCTTTTTTTATTATTTTTACTTATTTTTCCATTAAAAAATTACAAATTCATTCTAAAATCATGCATTTAAGAGCTCACCCATAGAGCGTCAACCTTAATTCGCATAGAGAGCCCTTTATCATCTCAACTTAATAGGTGGTTAGGAAGCTACAAAAATATTACTAGCCCTTGGTAAAATCAAACCTTTATTTTTGTTGATGTGGAGCTTAATCTAATTTTCTTTAATAGTTGACCTAGGCCCAAACTATAACTCTATGCTCTACTTAGGCATGCCTACCCCCATTAGGATTGTTGTACCCTTAGTGGATGTTTTAGGTAGATCTTTTTTACACTAAAAGAAACATTTAGGTTGACTATCACCAAGTTGGTGTAGCCTCGACTTGTAGGGTTGAGAACCATTAGTTCTACTCTCAGTAGCCTCGACTTGTAGGGTTGAGAACCATTAGTTGTACTCTTAGCGCCACTTTCTGGATAGTTTGACACCTTTTCTAAATGTTAAACTTGCCCTCTAAGCAAGCAAATGATACCAATGTTGGCTAATGCTCCATCTCTGCTTGGTTGACTTTCTGTCTTGAGTCGATAGAACCCAACTTTTGTTCATAATGACTCTTGCCCCAATAATAGACAATCGATGCCAAATCTTAAAGACCTCCAACTATAGATGCTATTCTTACCATGTTTTATCTCAAAGGCAGCCTACTACCCACAAGGGAAGTCTCCACACTTGGGTGCCTTATGTTAAGAAGCTTTTTTTTCTCTACAGCTTCTCCACATAAAATTTTCATTCTTGAGTTTTGTTAGTCCCTCTCACAAGAATTCATTTACCTCGATGACCTGTCCTGAAAAGACCCCTTTTAAATGACTTCTTAAGTGAAGTCTCTCATCTTAGCATTCTTTTGGTCGCCTTTTGGCCAACAACTTTTTTCATGTGTTACTTCTTGTCACATTAGTTAATAACTTTTTCCCTTAGCACTTGGTGCTATCTTTTTAACTTCATCCCATTGTATTGGACTCTGGCCAATAATTTTCCTTCTTGGATCCATCTCATTTTACTTCCCTTGACTAATAACTTCCAACTTTCGTGCCAGTGACACCATCTCAATGCCATATCAAGGGAATTCGTCCCAATGATATTTCTTCCCATTTGATCTACACCTGTTGATTAGTTCCTTGCCTTAAATCCACTTTAGATTGCACAGTGCTGGTTAACTCTCAATGGAATTTGTTCCTAACATCTAACAATTAAATTTAAGCATTTATGCTCCAAGAATAAATGTGGAGAAGTCAATTTCGAACCCTACTAGGATTTGTCACACAACACTAATGAGCACACATGAACAAAAGTTATTAAATTCACGTTCATTAAGCATAACATCCATCAAACTCGCATAACTGACAACACCCCTTCCCATCTTTTCCTTCAAAATATGTTATGTTTATCACCTTATGGGTTATGATCGAGCTATCGACATAATGACTCTATTTACTAGTTATTTCATTATGGCAGCGTGGGTTGATAGATCTTTAGCAAATCCTTAAGCTTATATGCATCGATCCTATGAGCCATATTGGAGGAAAGTTGTGTTGCTTAATTAGGAAGTTAGAGAATCTTATCTAACAACTATTTCATAATTGTCACCATCACCTTGTAACATTATCCCAACCATAATATTTTCTTTTTTTCTCATTTTCACTTGGACTAAAAATGGATGTAAAATAATCCATAATATATTTCTTGTCATATCTTCGGCCTGTTAGGGCTAATCCATCTTGTTAATTACGGGCTGGGCTTATTAATTCTTTTAAACTTACAGCCCACGTAGGAATTTCTCTGGGCTCAATTAGTCCTGTCAATTTCGGGTCACGGGTCGGGTTCGGGTCGAACCCGAAACTGACCCGGCACTATTTGGGTTCGGGTCGACCCGACCCGTTTTTTAAAACGGGTCGATTTTCTGGACCCGAACTTGACCCGCTTCGGGTTCGGGTCAACCCGACCCGACCCGCGAATACAATAATGCCTGGAGCGGCTAGCGGCAGCGGAAGCCGGCGAAAGGATCCGGTGACGCCCGACGCCGGCGAAAGCAGCCGGTGACGCCCGACGCCGGCGAAAGCAGCTCGAGGCGCTCGGACGGCTCAACCCCAAAATACTAATATATTTTAACTTCGTTTTAAATTAATATTTTTAAAACAAGTTGACTGGGGAACTAATAGGTCGAGTCGAGACCTCAAGCTTTGCTCATTAGCACATAGAGTTTAGCTCACGAGCATTTTATTATGCAAAGCCCAAGCTGATTCACGAGTCGACATAACGCACTTAACACCACTAATTCACAGCAACATATGGGAAGAATTAGAAATATAAAAGCATGGTTTGTTTTTTTTTCCTTGATTTCTATTTAATAATATTTAGAATTTATTTGGGATGGTTATAATTTTTATAAGGAAAATAATATGTTGAAAGTTAATAAAAGTATATTATATTTAAAAAAAATAATTAATCATCAATTTTTTATTAAAATGAGGTCAAAATCGTTAGATTCTCTTTAAGATGAGTGCAATACATATAAATTAATTTAATGAAATTTAACTTTATTTTAATCAAAATCTTAATTATAATATACTAAGCTAAATTTTTTTTTTATTTATATATTTATATATTGCTTTTTCTTTCAAGAGTGGTCGATCGAAATGCTTTTGATAGGAATCATTAAAGCCTAATTAGCTTTGATGGAATCTTAATAAGACATTTTTAACGGCCTAAAATGTTTGGACGGCTATTAATTAGTTCAAATTGATTTGATTATCTTTGTGGTTTCAGTTTATTGGAGAGCTTCAAAGAACCAAAGCCATGAGGTTGTTAATGTAAACAATAAATCATTTATAAGTGTGAACTTGTTAAAAAATTTATGCCGATAGAGTTGGCGTTTAAAATTTTTACGTGGAAAACTCAAAAAAAGGAAAAAAAAATTATCGATGAAATTTTTTATAATTGAGAACGATTGTCTGAATTTTCGTATAGGAATTACTGGAATATTACGTTCACAGGCCGACAATTAAAAAAAAAAAACCAACAACAAGGATATATCTTCGTATGAGTGTGAAGATGATGGAGACAATTGTTGGTGATGATAATCGAAAAATATAAGAGAGTTCTTTAATTCCCTTAACTTTTGAGTATATTCCTCTTTATAGAGAATGAAGTCCTATTTATAGGATTTTTTTATATTCTAATTTTAGTAAATTTGGTCATAATCTAAAGTATTCCATCATATAGTCCATATTGATTTTCTTGATCATCGATTGTTTATAAAGCATCTGACTATCTTAAGGATGTCAGAATCAAGTGATATTGTGCTACTATATTTGTCTCATCGAGCCATACAATTTGACCATAATATGCTATAATTGCCCAACTTTATGATGTACCTCGATGATTGATCTCAAATCATAACATCATATTTGTCAGTGACTTTTGGAGAGAGAGTTTCTAGTTGGTACACGCACCAAGCCTAATCTGGCAAGCTCGTGCAACTCAACTTGATCTATTGGTTGGGAGCTTTGGCTACCAACCAAAGAAGGTTTTGGGCTCAAAACTTGGGTATGTGATGTGCGTGAGTTTGCCTTCAATGACCCGAGTGTTCCAAAAAAATTATTAAAAAAAAACCTCGCAAGCTTAGGCCTTTTCAGATTGAAGCTCAATTAACAACAATGCTCATGTTGTTAGGAATAAAATCGCATAATGTAAAATAAACAAGAAAAAGAAATTACAGAAGAAAATATCATGATCTAATATGAAAATTTTTGAAATTGTAAACAAAAAAAATCACAGTCATATCATATTAAAAAATTCACTATAAATACGAAATCCCATACTCTCTCCTTGCCTTTCACTTATCACGTTGTTATATACTCAAAACAAACAAAGAGATGCATTATTATATGCCAAAAAAATACAACTCTTAAGTGAAATTAAAAAAAAAGGAAGAAAAATGGTTCAATCTAACGAGAAATAATTATGTGCGTCGAACGGTCTGGAGATCAATCGGAACACGTCAGGTCATTCGATATCAAGCTATACCAAGTACCGGTAACGAGCAAAAGAATGACGTGGCATATTATGATGGATCTATGGACATTGTCCCGTATCCACATAGAATAGTTTTTTTCGATCTAACTCACATTGCTGCTGCAATGTTTTTTTTTTTTTTTTGGATATTTAGGCCAATTAAGATAAAATCATACACACAGCGCATACACAAAGACTCGAATCTAAGACTTCTTAGTTATAAGTCTAAACTCTAAACTAATAGATCAAGATGAGCTGGCTGGAGCAATGTACCTACAGTACCATCGTGCGTAAACATTCCAATGGAGGTAATGTGATGATGGGAATCAAATGTAATGGAAGTAGCTTTAGAATAAAGAATATTTTCTGCCTACCGCACCGTTATATTTGCCTCTCCTCCTTCGCCCGTTGGCCCAACGACTATCTCTGTTCGTTAAGCCAGACAGCACGACCAATGCTCTCCTTACTGTACTTCTTCTTGCTCCCACGCCTCCTCCTTTCTTCTTCACCCTCGCTCTCCTCCTCCACTTCCCCCCTCCTCTCCTTTCTAAAAATCTTCCCTTTCCCGCCACCATGGAACCAAACGCTCCCTCCATGTCGCTTCCCCGGCGTTTCCTGCTCCGCCACCGGAGATATCGTTGCGCTCAACTTCTCCGGCCTCGGCCTCTCGGCCGCCTTCGCGACCGCCGTGCCTCACCTTCTTCTTATCCCTTCACTTCACTATCTCGACCTGTCGCTCAACCACTTAACTGGCTCCATCCCCTCATCACTATTCATCTCGCTTCGCCTTCGCCACCTCGACCTCGGCCAAAACTACCTCACCGGCCCCATTCCTGAAGAAATCTCCTTCGCCGTTGATATGGAGTACCTCGGCCTATACGAGAATTTCCTCACTGGCGATATCCCGCCGGCGCTTACTCTCCTTCCGAATCTCAGATATCTTTATATTAACCAAAACAACCTCACCGGACGGCTGCCGGATTTCGCTGCTCATTGCTCCCTCTCCTTCCTATACCTCCATTGGAACTTGCTCACAGGACCGCTTCCTAAGAGCTTGTTCAATTGCCATGATCTGACCGTGCTCGCACTCTCCTTTAATCGTTTTGGAGGATCGGTGCCTGACTTATTTGATGAAATTCCCGGGCTTCAGCTTCTTTATCTTGATGACAATGAATTTGTGGGTGAGCTACCCAGGAGCTTGGGGAAGCTTGGGAATTTGACTGCAGCGATTCTTTCTAAGAATCATTTCAGTGGCAGTGTACCTGAAGAGATTGGGGATTGCCGTGCACTGCAAAATCTCGATCTTTGGGGGAACAACCTCTCTGGGACGATTCCATTACAGATAGGGAAGTTGAGCAGCTTGATTTCTCTTTCTTTATCAGATAATCAGCTCGTGGGTCCTCTGCCTGCAGAGATTGGCAACTGCTGCTCTCTGGTGGAGCTTGAGCTACATGACAATCTCATCGGAGGTCCAATTCCCTCCGAGCTTGCCAAGCTAAGGAACCTTGAAAAGATCTGGCTTTTTAATAATCAACTTGAAGGAACAATACCTCCCGAGATAGGGAAATTAAGTGCTCTTCGGGATTTGCAGCTTTATAATAATTGCTTAACTGGAAGCTTGCCTACAGAGATTACTCATCTGCGGAAACTTGAATATCTATCATTAGCCAACAATAATCTCACTGGACAGTTGCCTTTTGACCTTGGGAGAAGCACTGAGAGTGGTTTGATTAAGCTGGACTTGACAGGAAATGATTTCTATGGGCCAATTCCTGCTGGACTCTGCTCAGGTAACAATCTCACTGTTCTTGTAATTGGGCAGAATAGATTCAATGATACCTTTCCTGTCCAAATCGCTCTTTGTTCAGCTCTTACGAGGGTGATACTAAGTAATAATCATCTTCAAGGAGTTATACCTGAAAATTTGAGTTCGAATTCAAGAATATCTTACCTTGACCTTAGTAACAACTTCTTTGAAGGGAAAATACCACCAAGTCTTGCCCTTTGGCACAATCTCACAATGCTGGATATTTCAAAAAATTCTTTCTCAGGGCCTATACCGCCTGTTCTTGCTAAACTTTTAAATATAGAGACGTTACAACTGTCCTCTAATAGATTTACAGGCACAATTCCTCCTCAATTGGCTAACTGCACAAAGCTTCTTAAATTGGACATCAGCCATAATCTTGTTTCAGGGAGTATTCCACCGCAGCTTCTGAGATTGGAGAAGTTACAGTATCTGATTCTCGCTGAGAACAGGCTTACAGGTCATATTCCAGATTTGTTTACATCAAGCCAGAATCTGATAGAGTTGGATCTTGGGAAGAACATGCTTGAGGGAGCAATCCCTTATTCTCTAGGAAACCTTCAGTACATTTCTCTAGCTTTGAATCTCAGCAATAATAGGCTGTCAGGTGAAATTCCCAGCAGTCTCAGTAACCTTGATAAGCTTCAGATTCTAGATCTGTCAGGCAACTTTCTATCAGGACAAATACCTTCTAGCTTGAACAACTTGGTGTCCCTTTCTTTTGTCAATTTGTCTTTTAATAAGTTATCAGGCAAGCTCCCAGCTAGTTGGGTTAAATTTGCAGCATCATCACCAGAGTTATTTATGGGGAACCCTGCTTTGTGCTTGCAGACTAATGGTGGAAATTACTGCCAGCAAGCAATGAAACACAGTGGAAACAAAACTAGATTCATGGTGCTGTTCATGGTATTGCTCTGTCTCTTTTTTCTTCTAGCTGGAGCACTGATTACCAGTTACTTCAGAATGAGAAATTACTCTTCGCCGGCGGCAATTCATCGAGCAGACTTCGTTACAGATTTGCCTGAAGACCTGACATATGAAGATATAATGCTTGCAACGGAAGAATTGAGTGAGAAGTATGTGATTGGAAGGGGAAGGTATGGGACTGTTTATAAAACACAGATTGGTATGGGAAATTCTTGCTGGGCTGTTAAAAAGGTAGAATTGTCTGAGCCAAGTTTCTCTCATGAGCTGAAGATTTTGAACTTAGTGAGGCACAGGAACCTGGTGAGAATGCTTGGATATTGCTTAAGAGATGGCTTTGGCTTGATTGTTTATGAGTACATGCAAGGTGGAACTCTTTTTGATGTGCTGCACCAGAAGAAGCCACAGGTTACATTAGACTGGGAGGTTCGCCATCGCATAGCTCTTGGGATAGCTCAAGGTCTGTCCTATCTTCATCATGATTGTGTTCCTCAGGTCATCCATAGAGATCTTAAATCAAGCAATATACTTATGGACTCTGAGCTGGAGCCCAAGATTGGAGACTTTGGAATGGCAAAATTGATGGATAGTACTAATTCTAGTTCAACAAAATCTTCAATTGTGGGCACTCTTGGCTACATTGCTCCAGGTGATAAGCAATTTGTTCTTCCTGCATATTATATAGGGGTATCAATATTGACCCAACCAGAAAATCCGACCCGAACCCTATCTAAAAATTTCGGATTTGGGTTGACCCGAACACTAAGCGGGTCGGGTACGGGTCCGGCAAACCGAAAAACGGGTCGGGTTCGAGTTGACCTGGGAACCCAGGAATGACCCAAAAACCCATCTGCTCGCCTAACCGGCCCTGCCCGAGTCTGCCTGCCTGCCCCGCGACCTCTCCTACCCCAACTACCCCGCCTGCCTGCCTGCCCCAAGTCGCATCGCATCCGCGTGGCTTGTCCGTGACTGGCATCGTGTCACCAAAAATTGCCGCGTCCGCGTGATTGGCGTCGAGTCGCATCACCAAAAATCGTCCGCGTGACAGGCGTCGCATCCGCGACTCTGCGTGTGGCTTGCTGTCGCGTCGCCATCATCGCTGTCGCTGCCCCGCCAGCCTCCAGCACTGCTGCCCCTGTCGCTATCGTTGCTTCCGCTGCCGCGTTGTCCCTAAACCCTAAATGGATCATGTCGGGCTGACCCGAACCCAAAGCGGGTCAGGATCAGATCCGGAAAATGGACCCGATTTTACCAGGTCGTGTTGACCCGAACCCAAATAGTGTCGGGTCAGTTCCGGGTTCAACCAGAACCCGACCCGTGACCCGAAATTGACACCCCTAATATTATGCTTTTACTTGGAACAAAATTTTTTTTTTTTTTGATGAACAGCTTATATAATGAACAGAGCATGGATACTCAACAAGGTTGAATGAGAAGAGTGATGTTTTCAGCTATGGAGTTGTTCTTTTGGAGCTCCTCTGCAGGAAAATGGCAGTAGATTCAAGCTTTGAAGATGGAGTTGACATTGTCACCTGGATGAATACAAACCTGCAGAAAACTGAAAAATGGAACCTTTTCTGTTTCCTTGATGAGGAGATTTGGTACTGGATGGAAAATGAGAAGGCTAATGCTCTGAAACTGTTGGAATTGGCTATTTCATGCACTCACTCATCGATCAATGATCGACCTTCCATGAGAGAAATTGTGAGAATCTTATTTAAGTTGAAATGCTAATTGTATTTTTAGTACTTGCTGTAATGCTAATTCTTAGAAATCAAACAAATAGTTTGTATAAAACAAAATATAGATAGATTCAGTTTTATTATTGTAGATAGAAAGCAATATGAATTTCAAAATATTGTAAGTCAACAATTACAAAGAATCAAATATAACTAAGAAAAAAAATATATGATTTTTTTTACTTGAAATAATCAATAAATTTTCAGAATTAAAAAAAAAAAACCAAAGAAAATTGAATTTTTGGAAAAAGTATAAATCTTAATTTGCTAGCACTATTTTTTAGTAATCTAGACATTAAAATCAAAGCATACATAGCACTGCATGCAATATTATCAATTTATTCCTTAGTGCCCTTGCATGACAAGGTCTCTCTCTCTCTCTCTCTCTCTTATAATTATAATAAAATATATAAAACATAATTTATATTAAAAATTCATAGTTCAAAAGACAATCAACTCGTCCATTATTCAATAAACTATTTTATTAAAACATTAAGGTTTCTTTTGGAATAGTTTCTTACTGTTTTCTCAAGTAATTTTTTAGTACAAATTTTTTTACTAAAAAATTGCTTTAGAAAATAGTATAAAAATAATGCTTTTAAAAATTATATAAAAACTATTCAAAACGAAGTCTAAGATTTTGCTAGGGACGACTTTCTTACTGCTTAAAATAACTTTTTAGTATAAAAAAATATTTTTTCTCTAAAACATTGCTTTAAGAAGTAGTAAAAAAAATCATCCCAAATAAAATCTAAGTATCTATAATTAAATCCATGAAACTATCTGAAAAGTTGAAGCCACCAAAATCCACAATGGGCAAGGTGGTTTTCAGTGGAAGCACACTCTCTCAAGAACCCATCATACCAAGTTCTTCATGATGACTTCCATTTTATTGTTGGAATTCAAAGAAAGTCAATGCTTTGTGCTCCAAGGATTATTATTTCCAAGAAATTAACTAAGAAGAAAATAAAAATATTGATTTGATGTCACCATATATGCATTTAAATGGAAATTTTGTAAGGGCATCTCCAACGAAGAACTCCAAAATTTACGGCAAAATAACACAGAACTCCAAAATGGTGTGGTGCTGCTCCAATCGAACGTCATTTTAGGTGTTCTTCGGAAGTTAACGATCTTCTCCCTTTCGCGCGTTTTACCGGTTGAGAGAGTAAAATGGCGTGGGTTAACAGTGCTACGCCAATATTGGCGTCGCACTGTTCACCTGCAATTAAATGGCGGAAATGTTTGATTTCGGTTGGAGCGACGGACGGACGGCATATACTTGTTTGGCGTTCGGTTGGAGATGCCCTAAGAACTACAACGCAATCAAATTGTCTAAAGCAAAATTATGATTGAGTGCTATTGTTTAGTACCCAAATATATATATAAGCATCCTGTAGTTTTTACAAATGTTCCTCAATTGGGTTTAAGTCCCCTATTCTTCATTTGTTTAAATAAAGGCTCTAAGCTCAGATATGTTTTTCTTTGCGAGAAATTATTTTGTGCGGATGTCAAACACATCTCTACATCCAGAGACCAATCAGAATGAGCCACATCAACAATACCGAGCGCGGTACTGACGTGACTCATTCTGGTTGATCTTCGGACGACGTTCAACATCTGCACATAATAATTTATCCTTCTCTGAATCGCTTCATGTACTAATCTCAAGATTGCCGATGTGCTAATATTTCAATATTTCATGGCATTTAGGTTAACTTCATTTGTTCTCTTTGCAAGACCATAACCACTTGTTCTTGAGGGTGCAGAATTGCCAGTCAGATTATTTCTCACAAAATGGCTAGTGATCTTCAGGTCTGTAAGAACGGCGGCAGTGACATCTTCTAATTTCTTGTTCTTAATGCAGCAGCAGCTTCAGAACTTTGTTAACTTGCAGGAACAATATATAGTAGAAGACGAGAGATTATTAGGTGCAGAGTGCGGACGGGAAGAACCGCCCGCAACAAGTATTAGCGGGTGCTCGGTACCGCTCAGTAACGAACGGTACCGAGCACCCCTCAATGCTTGTGCGAAAGGTGTGCACTGCGCACCTAATAATTTTTCAATAGAAGACACACCACAGAACCTTAGATACTCTGTGCAAGACCATAATATATATATAAGAGAGAACTGTAGGGACAATGGATAACTAAATTTCAGACTAACAATTACTTATTAATGCAACCGGAAAAACAGAAAAATATAGAATCACAAAAATAATCTCCAACATCGTTTTATATCATTCAAAAGCTCAAATCAATAATCAAATTTCCTTGAAGAAAATATATTTGCCAATATTTCAAGTGGATTGTGATAGGTTATGTTTAAGATTTTCATTAAAACTTCATTTGAGACAGCTTTTTTAGTGCTTAAAACAATTTTTTAATACAAAAATTATTTTTTTTACACTAGAAAGCTGCTTAAAAAAGCAACAAGAAAATCATCCCAAACAAAACTTAAGTCTTTAATCACACCTCTGATGAAATAAAATCTCATAAATATATTTTTAATTCTTTCACGATGAATATAATTGTTTGATAATCATATGACTCCTTGATTTTGACAAAAAATGGGTATTGTGCTCATCTCTATTTCTACAAGCAGTTCACATGTTTATCTTCTTAATCATAGAGCCTCCCTTACGGCAAATCATTATGTGCAAACACTGAACGCAAGCTTACGCGGATTTGTTGCGCTTTTACTGTGTTTTTGATATATTTTTTGCAAAATGACAGCTAATAGCCTAATACATAATTTTAATTACATATTAGCTGTCATTTTGTTGCCCTTTTACTGGGTATTGGAAAAACGCAACAAAAGGGCAGCAAATACTCAATGAGTAAGATATTTGCTGCGCTTTTACTGTATTTTTGCAAATACTCAAGAAAAGGACAGCCAATATGCAATTAAAATTATGTATTAGTTGTCATTTTGCAAAAATACATCAAAAGTACAGTAAAAGCGCAGCAATCTGGACGCAAGCTTGCGTCTGGTGTGCGCACAGAATAATTTGCCCTGTTATTGTGGAGTTATCTTCCGACATCTCATTGTATCCACAAATTGCTCATATTTTTCAGGCAAGGAACCCAAAAGATTTATTAAAAGATTCACACCCTAGAACTCAACTTAAATACTCTTTAAGATTAAATTCAGGAGAGGACAAAAATTAGTTCAAGATAACTGATCAAATTTTAGAGAACAAATCTCAAAGAATAAATTTATTTTGAAAATTAATGAGCGCAATAGTTTGATTATTTTTTAATCGATTAATCTATTATATTATTTTCAATCACTTTGAAATTCATCTTCATCAAAATTGAATAGGATATTCTGACCCAAAAATTTCACATCAATTCAATTCTTAAGAAAGAACGACTAAGCAAGCAACACTTGGAATGCAAACAAATACAATTTAAAATGGTGGCATGCAGATCTTAAGCTTACTTTGAATGAAACTACTCAGGTTTAACTGGCCATTGGAATGCAGAAGACACTGAAGAAAAGAACAATGAATTAACAATATTATGGAATGGCCTCATTTATTAATATTTTTTCCCTAAATATTTCATAATGTTCATTCTTTATATCACCAAAAAATGTGAATGATACAGCAAAGTAGAGAGCTGATTACCCCCAACTGTCGCACTCTACCTGTTAAAAGATAGCATTTTTTCTAAACTGACTTCATGGAGAAACCTAAAACAGCTTGGCCTTGGATCAACAGATCTTCAGGGAACAAATTATATTTAACGAAGGACAGATTTGACCCCAACCTGTAAATTAAGGGGAAAAAAAAAGGATTTGGCCAAAAAATAAGACTTTTAGGAAAAGAAATGCAAAAGATCAAGAACGATTAATTGTTAAGGCCATACCTTCGCATCTGTGATCTTCAAGATTTATGGCAGATGATTTTAATGAATCAATACGGGAAAAAATTTTGTTTCAAGATATCCTGAGATCAATTCAATCAGATGGATTTTATAATTTATTATGTATAATATATTCAGGATAATCCAACCCATTCTGATCTAATTTATATTAGATTATTCTGACATAATTTTTTTTTCAATATCTGGTCCAAGCCATCAACTATAGTAGTTGTTTAATGGCAAATAAGTAGCTTGCAACAAGGGTAAATGATGCAACACCACTGCAGGCCATTCGCAATCCAATACCGCGAAGCAACAAGTTTCGATCTGCAGGGGACAAGCCAGTGACTCTCTCTATCCAAATTCCAGAAGTTTTCCATTTTAAGAACTTCCTTTCCATGCTTATGTACTGCATATAAGATGTGAACACAAGTATCATCACAAGATTCTCCTCAGAATCAAACAACAAGAAAATATATCTTTTTTTTGCCACAAAGAATCAACTAAACAGCTTTATCAAATCATCGCCTTGGAGCTGGTTACATGAATTCTCATTCTCCATTCAAGCATTGTAAGTGTCATATAAGATGTTTTTGCACGGAATTTTCTTTTTCACAGTTTCAATCCATGTTATATTTGGCCTGTCTTCTTTGTTAAATTGTGGAATCTAATTTTTCCCCAGCTAAAAACCATCTTAACCAAATTTGTTTATCTAAACCCGGGGTTTAGGGGCGGAGAAACTGGAAGATATCTAATATTTGCAAGTTATTTTAGCAAGACTATTTCAGGGATTTCACTGTATGTTTTTACTGCTCTAAATTTTTCTTTATAAAAGGGGGCATCGTCTTTTGTTGATATAAGATAGATTAAAACTACAAAAACTCTGCAATTGAAATCATAATATAATTTACAACGGAAACAATAGGACTTAGCCAGTAATTGAGTGAGGTGAACTCATATAAAATTCTTAGTGTGTTTTGTGTGTGGATCTTCTTTCTTTCTCTCCTTGCTTGGCACTTCGTGATTTGAACTAAATCTCACCTAATTCCCAACTGTTATTTTATAAATCTTTAACCACAAAATTTATGTCATAATGAACTTATTCATCAAATTAAACAATCCACCCAACTATAGTTTGTGATTCTATCTTAAGATTATATCCTGATATGGAAAAGTTTGAATGCCAAAGCAATCAATTCTTTTCTAAATCTTCTGCTTCATTATACTTCAAATTTCAAAGCATACCTGTCTAATGAATAAAGAAACAAATTGTGCTCAAGTTTTTGAAATCCAAACGGTCTTGGAAGGCTAGGAAGAGGCTTAAATCAAGGTAGTGAATTCAAAATCTATGACAACAGGCCAACGATACTACAATATTTACTGAAATGATAAAATGAAGGAATATGTCGCTATGAAACAAGGTTGGGATACCTTAGGCACAACAATACACTGCGATTGAGTTTTGGCTGTGTCAAAAGGATGAGAAGCGGCAGCAGCTACAGCTCCAGAAAATCCAGCAGCAAGGCTAGAAGCCAAAGGCGAAACTGGACCAACCTCATTGATTGATCTGTACAATATAAAGAGCGAGCTTAATAAACAAACATAAGAATCACTGCGCAACAGCAAAACAATATATAGACTTCATGAAAAACCATATAAATTTGTAAAAAGCAACGCCTGAACGTAATCATAGCCAAATTAGTCATCTTACACACAATACAAGAGGTCGTGGATTACATGAGAGTTTAATGGACTGATATCTGTGGGTAATGGATTAAGTTCCAAGGTAAATTTTTTGAAAGCATATTAGGTTAAAGGTAAGACACTACACCAAAATATTTCACTCTCATTTGCAAGAACTTTAAGATCTTAGTTCTGATTTCTCATAGGCGCAAGTGCATATAGCTAATTACCCCTCTTAGTGCGAGAAAACACTTTCGATTAAGGCTAGTAATTAAATAGACACTTAGTACCACCATCTTTTTAGTACCTACCGTATATTAGTAGCAGTTTTAGATATTTAGGGATACAAATTTATCACCTTGCGCTTAAAATTGGTGGCGGGGGAATGAAGGTGTACCCAATCAAGATCTCATGGTTCCATTGGCCGGGTCATTACGATCCTTAGTCTACTTAGTCAGAGGAGGTCATCGATCCAACCTAACCGAAAGATTTTTTTCGGCAACTATGGATTGCTTCGTACAAAGGTATTTTGTAAACCTGAGGTGAATGTTTATCTAAGAAACAAATTCAAGTCGATTTTAGCTAGCAGAGGGCATTATATCCTATCAAGTCTACCATATGATTCATTACTCATGGGTATTAACCATTGGGGAGCATACGGGCTCTGAAAGTAACCATAATATAGTGGTGTTTATCTGCAACAAAACCACCCAGTAAGAGCGCACCTGTTATAACGGCCTACCCAGTGAAGCCAATGGGTCAAACTACCAATTAGATAACACATGGCATGTTCTTATAAGCAGCAGATTGTTTTAGAATGAATCTTAATGATATTCTCGATTGGGCATTCGCTCTTTATAAGCTAAAGTTATTCTTAAATTCATTGCCCTGATCAAACAATTTTGGAGGATGGATAATTTTTACTTTAAGATATGGATGATTAATTCCCCTTTAAATTTGATAAATATCAAATCTTTTAATTTTGATAAAATTTAATAATTGACCGCTCCAGCTAGACTTACTTTAAGCACGATCATCATTTGGGTGTTTAAGTATTTTCATTTTACCATTTAAATATTGTCAACTCTACCCACTTGTTGGCGGAGGATCGAGTTCAATTTTAGTTCAAAGTGTATTTTGATACAAAAATCCCCTCCAGTTGAAATGCACCTTCAACGCGGCCAGCATAAGTGTGATACTAAAGACACATTAAATATATTGTATTTTTATCGAAGTTTGGAGGCATTTAAAGAGATAGAGTTCACTCCGATTGAAATTCAATTTCAACACAGCCATCATTGATGTGACATTAAAGTCACTTGAAAAACATTTATATTTATCAGAGTTTGTAGGCATTGAAAGGGATAAGGTCCCCTCCGATTGAGATTCAACTTAATATGGTCATCAACAAGATTTTAAATAATTCTTTTTTTTTTTTGTAATTTGAACCATGTCAACTATGTTTGCCAATTATCAGAATATCAAGTTCAACTATTGATTTTGCAAATTCGTTATACAAACGTTGAAACTAAGACCTCCAACTTATTCTACCGCCATTGCGCCGCTAATTCCAACCACTGTATGCATTGCGATCGCAATCGAGAACACGCTCGAGAATGAGATCATGATCACAACTGAGACCGTGATCGAGCCCACGAATGTCTTCGCTTCCTCTGGCGACCAGACCCACAGCCCACGCCCGTCCTAAGTCCATCCTAGTTCGCCTGCGCTTCCGATATGACTACAATGCCCGCCGTCCGCCTTTCACACGTACAAATCAACTCCAATTCCTACCCCGCACGGCTAATCCCGCATTCACGAACAAGGTTTTCCTGAGCAATTTGGAGCTAAAGAAAACTTCTCTGGAGTATAGTGTCATCATTGGCCTGAAGTCGATGAAATCAGATGATGGATACTTTTGTGGATTTCCCAGTCACATGTAGCTGCTTGTGCCCATCTTTATCTCAATATTGTTTTTAAGATTCAAAAGAAGGATATAGTTTCTGCGAAGCATCTACTGCAAATTTTCTCTCATTCTCCCTACCTAGTGAGACAAAGGCTTGATGTTGTTGTTGTTGTTTCCCTGCCTAGCTCAAATAGCATTGCTTCCGGGACTTTGGGAAGGCCTTTTCTTGCCGCATCTTTCTCATTTGAAGGCATGGCATGGCAGAGAAGCAGAATCTTTAGAAGGAGCATCCGGTGTGAAGTGGAAGCTGGAGTTTCTAAAGGAACTATATGTTGATCTTCTAAATATGGGTACTTCTAAATTTGCAACATTTTATAAGCGCTGGCTGATGGAGGACTTCAGGAGTACTGCATTCCTTTCTTCTCTTCCTCCTTTTGCATCATTTCCAGAAATATCAGAAGATGCTTATGAGATTGTTTCAGCTAAATCATCTAGTTCAAGTTATTCAGTTCCTTCTAAGGCTATTATTAGTAAACTAACATATGAATCTGTTTTGAACGAGACTAAAGAGGATTCAAAATGGATTGGAAAGTTGGGAGGCAGAGAAACTGAGATGGAGGATGTAATTGAAGAGAGGCCGTCAATGATGTTTGGAGACTATCGGAAAAAAATGCAAAAAAGGCCCAGATGGTTAATTCTTTGGAGTTTGGTGTCATTCAGCCATGCATCAATTCTCGGTCACTGAAACAGGGAAGGGAGCTAATGTTAATATTCAGGAAGCTGAGTTGGATAAGAATCCAGTCGTGCTCCCTAAGCTACTGAAGTTTACCGTGCGTGTGTCAGGCTAATGACGCGGAAGAGGTGTTTGATAGCATTCCAAAGAGAAACTTCGATACCTGTGCATGGACTACCATGATTATCGGATGTGGAAATCCTGATGAAGCTTTTAAAATTTTCAGTAGTACGGAGGAACCAAATATTTTTGTATGGATTTCCCTTACTGGTGGATTTGCTCGATTTGGTATGATTGAAGAAGCAATGAAATTATTGAAAAAAATCATTGAAGCACTACATTTGCATTGGTCGAGCAGATCAACTTGTTGATATTGAATTCCTAATCAAATTCATGACTGTGAAATTAGATGGAGATATGTGGAAAAATATTTTGTCTGCATTCAAAATTTTCAGCCCAGAAAGATTGATTTGATGTCTACCTCCCTCCCAATGACGCACCTCGATGGAGTCGAGCTCTTCTAATGCAAAGGGAGTATGATGTAGGAACATCATAGCTATAATTAGCTTAAGGACTAGCAAACCTTTAATATTCTAGATATTTTATTTTGATTTATAAATAGTAAATGTAAGGGAGTAGGAGATATAAAGAATATATTATGATTTTAAATCTTTGAGCTTGGTTATTCTATGGTTTGTGTATCTCCTCCAGCAGATCCAATTATTCCTTCAATCCACTACATCAAACACCCATGTGTCAACACCAACACATGGTACCTTACATGTTGGTTAAATATATAGGAAATTGCATAAATCTCCAGGGAAAGACGTTTTGGTATTATTTAAATTAAATTGTTATAAATATGTCCTACAAAAATTTAATATTTAGGGGAAAAATAAAATAATCTCCTGAGTATTCATATGTGGTTAATTAGTCTCAAATTATCATATTTCTCCAACATAGTCCCTTGACATTACAAAATTGATCACAAATAATGAAATAATCCTTTAGGCATTAAATTATGATCAATTTTGTGTAATTGAGGAACAAGATTGAGATCCAAATTTGTAACCCAATGCTCGTCAAATTTCTACCTGAGGGACAACCTGGGATCAATTTTGTATAATCGAGGAACTAAATTGGAAAAATGTAATGCTTTGAGACTAAATTAGCAACATACGAATATTCGGTAAACTAATTTAGGCTTTTTCCCTTTAATATTCATAATTACTTCTTCTTTTTTAATTAAAAAATAAAATTAAAACTTCATAAGGTTCGAGAGCCATACCTTGCCACCACCACCCTTCTTCATGTACTTCAAGGATAATTCCATTCATTATAGCAATTCATGTTTTCACAAGGTTCCCACAAGGAGTGCTCTTAGCTAAGGGAGAGCCTTTTTGTATCAAGTGTCGTCATCAACAGTGGCAATGATTGACCGCTAAAGAGATTGGGTCATTTGGCTTTACATGGCCCGTCTTTGACTTAGTCATAGTTAAGGACGAGCTATATCAACAAGAACATGGCATTAATGGCCTATCAAAATAGGCGAAATTAGCCAAAAGCCACTAAACTCAACTTAATAGACCATTCAGACTGGATCCCCTAGTTTATATAGCCAATTAAAACGTTGATATATTGTAATGAAGAATATACATTGCCTTAATAATCTTAATTCATAAAGTTGTTGAAATCCTTAGGCTCTTCTCCCAACAATTAAGATTGCAGTCAATAAGGAATAAGTCAAGGTGACTACATGTTGCGAAGCGAGCTTAGGCTCTGCACTGATGAAAACCTGTATGTCTGCTATTGTGAACCTATTTGGGCAAAGCTCTCAAAAAAAGTAAAATTTGTAATACAAACCTAATTTATCAAACAGCCCATAGCTAAGGTTATATGATACGGCATTTCCAAGAGAGTGAAGACTTACTCCAAATCTGTCAGAACTTCTTGAACTAGCCAATGATGCTCCCCGGGTAGGCGACCTCTTGGTTTTTTCCCCAAATGGGGGAGACGCCGGGAGGCTGCCGAATTTTTGTCTGAAATACAGACAATGACTTGTAATAATTTGGGACCTGGATTTGATTGAACTCAAAAGAACAAATGCAAAGAACTTGTACTTGAGATTATAGTTTGGAACAACTACAAGGATCACTTGAGCACATTTGAACAACAGAGGACTTTGGCATCAGACTTGAACCTGAATATGCAATGAATTCATTAAATCCAAACTTAAACCAAATGAACTCAAAGTTGAATCAAATGGTGAAAACTTGTAAGCTTGAACTTGTGTTTTGAAATCGATCTTGAACTCATACAAAAGACTTGATTTGAACTCAAGTGAACTTACCATTTATACCACAAAGAATTCAAACTTGAATCATATGCATAGAGCTTAACATTGAACATTCAAACTCAAATGACTTAAACAATTGATAAAGGACTTGAATTGGTACACTGGACTAGATTTTGAACTACAACAAAGCTTGGATGTGGATTTCATATTGACTCAAAGGAGCCATAATTTGAACCATTTGAACTCAAACTTGGAGCAAAGCTTGAACTAGATAAACTCAAATTTGAGTTTGGATTTGATTTTAATGATGACATAAAGAATTTCAAAATGAACCTTATAAGATCTAACTTGTATAGATTACAAGTGGTAAACTCCAACTTAAATGCAAAGGAAGATGCATGAGAGGCTTATGATTCCTACATCCCCTTACAACCAATGTACATGCAATCAAAATGTGAAGCTCTCAAATGAATATGGAAGGACATTCATGTTGATTTAGAATGCAAATCTCACTAAATAATAATTACCTAAAAATGAAGAGTGATTGCAAGCAATGCTTGAGGATGGATAAATTCTCTAGCTCTCATTCTTAAGCGATGACCATGCAACAAGGATCAAATAGAGAGATGCAATAATATCCTCATGCTTACAACACAAAGTCTTCAATGAGTATTCGTCATTTCAATGAAGATTTCAAACTCATCGCGCACGTTAAACAATCTTTGAAGGCAAATAATTTGCAAGGGTGATCTATTTGCAAGTGATAAGAAGATAGTGAGAGATATGGTTGGATCACAAAGCTATGATAGGGGGTTTGAATCCTTGAATTGATAAAGCTGAAATATAAAGTCCTAAACCTCAAGTTTTGAACTTTTTGAATTAAATGTTAATAAGCGAAAGGGAAATTCGTTGCATGCAAAGGACAACGACACGCCACCGGATCTGCAACACTTATGCAAGCAGACAGAAGGTGTCCACAAGACTACGACACGCCACCGGATCTGCAACATTCGTACAAGCAGACAGAATGCGTCTACAAATATTTTCAAAATATCCCTACACGTGCACCGTAGCTTGTATACACATAGGTACACAAAGGAGTATGTCAAATTAATGAAATTCCCAAACACCCGCATGGGTCCCGGCGAACATGTTATTGGTACACACGTGACGTCTAGGGATGCTACGCGGCTTATTAAATATGGACCTGATCCTCCTAAGCAAATAAATAGGAGTTGACAATGTCCGATAAATAATTATAAAATGCCCCCAAACACCCGCATGGGCCCCGGCGAGCGTGTTATTGGTACACACATGACGTCTAGAGATGCTACGCGGCTTATTAAATATGAACTTGATCCTCCTAAGCAAATAAATAGGAGTCGATAATGTCCGATAAATAATTATAAAATGCCACCAAACACCCGCATGGGCCCGGGCGAGCGTGTTATTGGTACACACGTGACGTCTAGGGATGCTGTGCGGGTTGACAGGTGAATTCAAGTTCGAAACTGGTCCTTCTATACGGGTCAATAGAAGTCGACAGGTTTCGAACCAACAAACAAATATACGGTTGTGGCGATCGTTATATTTGTATTAATGCATTCATATTAGGCCTTCAAGACCTATAACAATGAGAATTCACTATCAATGGCATAAAGCCAACGAAACCCGATCCTCTGTCGACAGCCCGACAGAGTTGACAAGGTTCAATCCATAAAGAGAAATTACCCCAAACACCCCGATGATTGTCGTGTTGAATGCAGATCTCAACCGGAGGGGCTCACAAATACTTTCAAATGCCTCCTAAAAGTCTATTCAAAATCCAAAACTCCACAAAAATACCAAAATCCAAAAATTCCAAAGATAATCCAAAATCCCAAAATCCAAAAATATTTAAAATTGAAATAAATCCATCAATAACTTAAAGCAAAATACATCCACCCTCCACAACAGTTTGTCAGGGTGGACAAATTAAAATTTACTTTTGCTCACAAAGAGCCAAATGCCTAGTCGAAAATATCACTAAGATCCATTCTCAAAACAATCTCCTGCTAGTAAGAACGTGATACGTGTCCTCTAACCGGCGATTTGCTGCCAAATGGCACCGCATAATAAACGGTTATGACCCGGGGCCCTCTGAACCGAGTGGTTTTGCCGCCAAATGGCACCACGAAATACTGGTTATGGTCAGAGCCGATGCGTTCCTTATTGGCATCAAATCCTTGAGATATGAATCAATAGGATATGATCGATATGGCACAAAGCCCTCTGTAAGCTAAGGCGAATTCAAATTTGTCCCCTTAGACAAACATTCATCCCAGGTCTACAAGGTCCCCTTGGACGAAGCAACCCATGGTTGCCGACAAGGATCCTTCTGTCAGGTTGGGTCGACTACCTCCTCTGACTAAGTAGACCAGTGACCACAATGGCCCGGGATGACGGAACCATGTGATCTTGATCGGGTCTATCATCCATTCCCCCACCATCCGCTTTAAGTGTTAGATGGTGCAATTTCTAATTTTAAATATTAAATCTCCAAATACCTAAATTCAAAATACAATTTTCAAATCCAAATCCATGCTGTTATTATATGCTAGATAACACGTATATTCTACGTATCTGATTGACGACTAGCCTTAATCGAAAGTTCTCTCTCGTGATCGGGAGGGGTAATTAACTATAGGGGCTTGCGCCTATAGGAAACCAGAACTCATAATATAAAATCATCACAAAATGAGGTCGAAATCTCTGGGTAGTGTCTTATCTACAAACCCATCTGCCTTCCAAAATTTACCCCAGAACTTATTCTGTTAAAACTACCTCGCCGAATAAGAAGAAAAGCGAGCGGAAGCCGGGGCCGAATTTTTGGAGCCCACACACCCATGTGTCAACACCAACACATGGTACCTTACATGTTGGTTAAATATATAGGAAATTGCATAAATCTCCAGGAAAAGACGTTTTGGTATTATTTAAATTAACTTGTTACAAATATGTCCTACAAAAATTTAATATTTAGGAAAAAAAATAATCTCCTGAGTATTCATATGTGGTTAATTAGTCTCAAATTGTTATATTTCTCCAACATAGTCCCTTGACATTACAAAATTGATCACAAATAATGAAATAATCCTTTAGGCATTAAATTATGATCAATTTTGTGTAATTGAGGAACAAGATTGAGATCAAATTTGTAACCCAATGCTCATCAAATTTCTACTTGAGGGACAACCTGGGATCAATTTTATATAATCGAGGGACTAAATTGGAAAAATGTAATGCTTTGAGACTAAATTAACAACATACGAATATTCGGTAAACTAATTTAGGCTTTTTCCCTTTAATATTCATAATTACTTCTTTTTTAAAATTAAAAAATAAAATTAAAACTTCATAAGGTTCGAGAGCCATACCTTGCCACCCTTCTTCATGTACTTCAAGGATAATTCCATTCATTATAGCAATTCATGTTTTCACAAGGTTCCCACAAGGAGTGCTCCTAGCTAAGGGAGAGCCTTTTTGTATAAGTGTCGTCATCAACAGTGGCAATGATTGACCACTAAAGAGATTGGGTCATTCGGCTTTACATGGCCCGTCTTTGACTTAGTCATAGTTAAGGACGAGCTATATCAACAAGAACACGGCATTAATGGCCTATCAAAATAGGCGAAATTAGCCAAAAGCCACTAAACTCAACTTAATAGACCATTCAGACTGGATCCCCTAGTTTATATAGCCAATTAAAACGTTGATATATTGTAATGAAGAATATACATTGCCTTAATAATCTTAATTCATAAAGTTGTTGAAATCCTTAGGCTCTTCTCCCAACAATTAATATTGCAGTCAATCAGGAATAAGTCAAGGTGACTACATGTTGCGAAGCGAGCTTAGGCTCTGCACTGATGAAAACCTGTATGTCTGCTATTGTGAACCTATTTGGGCAAAGCTCTCAAAAAAAGTAAAATTTGTAATACAAACCTAATTTATCAAACAGCCCATAGCTAAGGTTATATGATACGGCATTTCCAAGAGAGTGAAGACTTACTCCAAATCTGTCAGAACTTCTTGAACTAGCCAATGATGCTCCCAACAATTAATGCCTTCACTCTTCAATAAGAAATTCCTTGGATGAGATAAGCTGTTGTCATTAACAAAAATACCTCCATTTCACTGCCAACGCTTCTTAATAACTAGCGACTAATAACTCAGTAAACCCTATACGTTGGAATCAATCCTTTCCCAAGCTAATTCCACGAGACCAGCACGCTAAAAAGTCCATTGAATGTTGAGTTGAGCGACATGGTTAATCAAAAGTGCTCAACTTATTGATGGAGTAAAAAGTAATGAGGGTTTGCATTGATTAAAAATCTTGAGTCCGCGTCGATGAAAATCCTAATCCAACACCGGAGAAAATATAACCATAAACATATACAATTTACCAGAATGAACAAATGTTTCTCAAGCTCTTCCGCATGGGGCATAAGAGTTGCTCTTTCTCAAGCGATCAATCATGATAAAGGAGATAAAACCTTCTAGTTTCACAAACCTAAAACAGACAGTTCCTCAAAATAAGTTGACCTAATAATTAAATACTTTGTTTACAGAAACTTTGGATCACCACACACCATTGCTAAAGATCAAAAAAATGTGCAATAACAATATATTTGATTCTTTGCCAGCCAAAAATGGCAACCACACCCAAATTAGAAGGCAATAGCAATCTAACAAAATAAAAATATATAAAGGTACACATAAATTAATATTTGATGTAGGATCAAACTCTATAAACATTCTTTGGACACACGTTCGGTGTCACCCTTCTAACCCATTGTTTCTTTGCCACCTAGCTGGCTACCTCTATCACGCCAAAAAAGATCATGTATGAGCCTGCAATTACATAAACATAATTGCATCTTTTCCAAGTTACCACCTCAAATTGACCCAGGCAATTTGATGCACTGAGTGTATGCATTAATTTTTTAACCTAGCTTGTGTAAAGTTGGCAATTATATATAGTAAGAAAAACAAGAGTGTCATAAGCCCATGCAAACATATTTTCATTAGAATGCAATAAACTTCAATACAAACCTTGGTGATGGTGCCAAATGAAGAGCTTTCCAGGTTAGCATTCCAATGTGTAAGAATTGCCATACTGCGAAGAAAAAGCCACCATAAAAACAGTCCCTAGCAATTCCAGCTCGAAGCCCTCTCCACATAGCATTCCAACCCTCCAAAGATATGATGTCTGAAGGTCCATTGACAAAGGATGCAAGCGGTGGCCTTCCAGAACCAGTCAACAACCATGGGTATCGCTTCAATGCAGGATCCAGGTTTGAATGCTTTGCAGGCAGGGATGATAGAAGACCAACAGTATTGCTCCATGCCTTCACATCAGGGGTATATCTTGGTAGTAATTTTGAAATAATTGAAGTAGAGTCTGGCATAGACTTGACGGTCCTCAGAATGTTGGATTTTGACGTAGAAGCTGTTTGTTTCCTGTGTTTTAGAAGTTCAAATGGGGTGCGAACAACAGCCTCTACAGCACCAGCCGCTATGCCAGCCAACATGGCCTCTGATACATACACATAGGTATCTTCCCTTCCATCTAACATTTTATAATCCATAATTAATGTCAAAATAGTATTGCAATTTGAATGGCATGTTCAAGCAGATGAAACAAGCAATATCCAACATTTTAGGTAAGAATAGCATGTTTAACCGAAAGAAATAGAAACAGCAATTATTGTCACAAAAGTTACTATTATAATTAAAGTGATTATCCAATTCAAACTACATGGACTCCACAAATCAAACTGAAGGAAAAGGTAGCTTAGAAACTATAATCATTTTGAAGATTGCTTGCTTCATGATTTCAAACCTATTTAAATTTCTTTGAATATTACTTATACTTGCTGATGTCCAGAAACAAGGGTGACAGCTAAAACCATAATCAATACAGAGTTTTAAAAAGACAGAATAGTCTTAAATAGAACATAAGGACTGGCGCATAAGTGCATTTGAACATTTCAAATCATAGCATATTTTAAATTTACAAATTAATTTTATATATAATGCTTGTTTCAACTACAGTTTAGTCAGGGCATCCATTTTCCTGAAAATGCCAAGCGTTTAGAACTAATAAATTCCAAAATCCCCTGGGTCTTGTCCTGTTCGGACAAAATGCATCTAAAAGCAGAGTAGGACTCCATGACTTTTCAATATTTATTGGAGTAAAAATTAGTAAATGAGTTTTTCTGCTACAAGAATGTGTACTTACATAGGTTCCCCTGTCATGGGGAAAACAAGAATCACATATGTTCGTTTTGAGTAAAGGAATTGAACTGTTATTATTATGTCTTCCTACTTCAGTCATCCAAAAAACAAAGTTGAAGAGAGATTTAGAACTTGTTATTAAGTCGATATAAATCATGAAACTTCGTATCTGTGCTTTTATATATTAATTAACTTGTTATATGAAATTTGGAGAATTCATATAACAAGTTATGAAGGTTATATTAAAAATAAGATCTAGATCTAGGTTTTTTATTTTACCTTGATTTAAGGAACGTCTCAACTTGTATTTCGGCTTCTTTTTTTTCTTAACTCAAGATGAAAAACTTCTCTGAAGGAACCGAGGTTGGAGAAGCACTGGATGAAGAGCTTGCAAGGCTTCGATGAAAATGGTTTAAAGCGGTTCAAACCAGCTAGTCTAGAGTAATGGGTGTAATTCAAGGATATTTAACCAATATGACATTTACATACATTTGACCAGTTTGAGTGGTCAAACAGGGTCAAGCCACCTAGGATATACCCTGAAAAATGTTTGGGTGCTGGTTTGGTCAAATCCAAGGGGTTTAAAATAATGTATTTGGTATTTCAATGAAGGAACTTTTATGTAAGCGACTTTAATCAAATTTGGTGAGTTGGCCGAGTCAACTCACCATGGGTTGACTCTCATAGGGTTTGGATCTTCTTAAGGCATGAAGTAAAGTGAGGTTATGTGATGTTCAAGTGACCTCAGGTAAAAAAATGAGGTCAACATTGTCCGTTATCTTGCTCTACACTTTATGAACTTCCTAAATTCTTCAATCAACCCTTGTGTAATGTTTAATAAAGTCTGCAAGTTCTCCAATGGTTCCACTGGTTTTAATGGTGATAAATTACTTATTGAAACTAACTTTATAAGTAGTTTTTCCTAAAGAAAGCCTTAGAGAACATAACACAATGGAGAAAAATGATTCATATAGTTGACCCCACAGTGGGATAAGGGCTTAATGTTGTTGTTATTGTTGTTGAAGCCTTAAGAACCACCACAAGGATGCTTCCTTCAAAAAGGTAAATGCACGCTACATTTGATCACCAAGAGAGAAAAGGAAAAATGAAAACATGCAACATGGTCAATCATGTATGAGTTGCACTTATAAGAATCCAGATTGGCATCATGAAATTTGTGAGAGGCAGAACCTTGATGATGTAAAGAGTGTAAGCATTAGTCGGTTAAGCAATTTGCTTAGCCTCCTCTTCCAATGGACTCTTTGTTTTGCTCTCCACCATATCCAAACAATCATCTCATAGCGAGCAGAGGAGACAACAAGGAGTAACACCTCTCACTTTGAAGGGTGAAACGAAATAATCTAGCACCAAGAATTTGAAATAAATTAACATATACTTTTTTTATAACCACGCCTGAAGCTTGACTCCTTATTAACAGGAACCAATGTTAACGCCACAGGAAAGGCTATACAGGATGATCACCATATGAGTGATTGAATGATTTGTTGTAGTCAATTACATTATTGCTAGGAAGGTGACTTAGATGAGCATGGTAAAGACATTGACGAATAATATGATCCAGTGTAGTTGGTTGAAAATTTATCGAGGACCCTTTAATGAATATGTCTTCCATGTGTCACAGGTCCATGAGGGTATTGCAGCTAAATAGTTTCTGGATGACTTTCCTTATTTGACTAAGAACTTCTTCGATTTGTTAGTTGTTAGAATAGCCTATCATGAATGACTTGTTAGAAGATTCTGGATGATATATCGATGACCAACAGATTAGAACAATTCGATGAAATTCAATAATCACAGCCTAAGTGTCAGTCTTAGGTTTGGTTCGACTTGATTCAATGTTGACTTAATGCAACTAACCAAAGTAGATTAAGAATGTAAATCACTACGCCTCAAAATAAGTAAAAAGGGGAATACGGCATATAAAAAATATTACCATCTTACCAACCAAAATCTCTCTTTTAATCAATCTAGCTCAATCTCATGCTAGAACAAGTATCCTAGTAACACCACTTTGTCTATGTTAATTATCTTTCGATAAATTTATTCAATAAACAGGAATTCTTCTCAAGTGTATCCTAATTTTATGCATATCTTTCACTAGCATATTTCCTAGCTTTATTTGACTGACGGGCAGATTCAAACATAAACAAGAAATGGAAAAGGCCAAGAGGGGATGTGTTTCTTAATCAAGATCTATCATTTAATGCGGGACAAAATAATCTGTCCTTAATGGAAGAATGTCATATTAAGCAGAATCCTAATTGAATATTTCATCGGTTTGCAGTATGCTGCTTTAAAAAAAAAAAATCGCACTGAATTATTAACAGAAGAACAACTGTCATCTAAAGCAGCAATGGGAGGCTGGAAGATCTACTGATTCAATATAAAGTATCCCTTCCTACATGGAGTCTTAGATGCATACTTGTCAATGGCGCAGAATGGTGCGCGTCATGGCACACGGCGTGGCGCGGCGCACCTACTGAGCCATCTGCATGGCGCGGCGCATAGGTTCAAGTTGACGGGCGCCATTTGCGCCATGTCTGCGCAATGGTGCAAGTCGTGCACAATTTCAATTTAGGTTATATAATTTTTAATTTTTTATATAATTTTAATTTCAAAATAATATAATAATAAATTTTATATTATTAGTTATTTATTTCTTAACTAAACCTAAAAACCTCATGCTTCAGCCCTATTCACGCTCGATCTCTATAGCCATAGCCGCAATACTCACGCCCACACGAACTCTGCCTCTCTCACGCTCGATTGAAGCCACAAATCTCGCAAACGCCCAATTATGCAATTCAGCACAGGATTTAGCGTAGATTTCACCTCCCTTCAAGCGTCAGGGTACTCCTTCCTTCCGCCTCCATTCACGGGTATTCATAGCTCTCTACTTTTCTTGAACTTCTCTCCTTTATTTTTGTTATACTCCCGCATATCTCCTTCCCTGCTTTTCCCTCTTATCCTTTTCCTGTATTATTAGATTTACAATGCCCTTCTTGAGGTTATTGTAGCTATTTAAATGAGCAAAAGTTTTGAATTCATGATTTTCTAGTCACAATAGAGTCTAACAAAATCATTGCTCAAAGCTACCCTCTATCATAATGATATGAATACAAATCATAATATTAGAAAAATTTATAGATATGTGACAACTAATAGCATATGCCCTTAGAAATTCTTGTATTCAAATAGGTTTGGCAGTTTTATTTGTTCAAATTATCTTGAACATGCTTGTTTAAACAAATTTGCTTGAATGTATTGTTGTGCATGAAAAATTGGAATAATGCTACCATAAACAAAATTTTCATGAAATTTTGGAATAATGCTACCAGCACCATTACTTTCTTTCTGACATAAACAGCAGCTATATCAGTTCATTTGCAACCTCAAAAAAGAGTGCATGTATATTCTCAGCACAGTTGGAAAGGAAACAACTTTCCACATGATATTCTGCTAGCAACTAAAGCATTTGTTAAAAGAAAAATAAAACTTGCTTATCAAGTGTCATATTTCACAACAAATAAGTAGAAGGAATCATGTACTTTCAACATTTCATACAAAATTTAAAATTTTAAGCTTTTTACCAGCATAAGAAAATTTCTGCAGCATGCCCTTTAAGCATTATATAACCTTTTTTAAGCATAGCATAAATTTAAAAGTATATGTAACATAGGAGCTTAAAGAAAGAAAATTTGATTACTTTTTTTCCCCTAAAAGGCATCATAAAGTGAAATGGAACAATGATACCTGTATAAAAGGCCGATAATATTTCAAAAACTCCAAAACGTGCTCCGGTTCCTGAAAACTTTGCCATCGTTGACAAGCCTAGACCATTATAAAGGCCTAATAAGAGATAAAATAATATTTATGTTAGATGGCATGAATGCCATGTATTGAAATTTCAAACTCTTCCAGCAATGTTAGTATGATTAAAAACTGTGATAGCCATGTAAAAATTGACATGCCATGCCAAGTCATTAGATGGCATGTACCCATTCAAAGTCATCATTCAACAGCATGTAAAAATTCATAATATGTAGATATGAACACTCTTGAATGTACAACTTTCATCTTGAAATAAATCAAGTAAATGTGCATGTATGGCCCCTAACATTCATATACAATATTTTCCAAACAAAAACCGCTGTTAAAGAAGTAAATTAACATAATAGAAAAGACAAACAGAAACAAAGGACAGCTGCGGAAGTTGTGGCATGAAATAAATAAAATTAGAATGTACATTTGAAACCTTAATGTCAGCAATAATGCCCAAATCAAGAATGTTTCATAGAACTATAAGCATAAAATCCTTTGCCGATTGTTTTAAACAGTCTACACTAGTGCAGATATTTAAACAAAGACACTGCTCCTTTGTTGACTGGTAGAAATTCTCAATTAAAACAAGCAAACAGCAAAATACAATCTAAACACATGAAATGAAAATTCAAACGCCAAAAACAGCTACAGAGATCTGTGAAAAGACAAACCTGAAATCCCAGAGACCGATCTCACTCTGTCCAGCACCTGAGAAAAACCCAGTTTTTGTTTAGACCCGGCACCCACCTGTTGTATGAAACCATGGGAGAAAACCAGTCGAAAAAATATATTAAAATCTTAACTACGCCAATCGGTGGAAAACAATGTCAATTAAGCTTGGAGTTATGCTAACAATGAATAATGTGCTCATAAGGCATGCGAGAGAACGCGGAAGAGAGAAAAAGTACCTGGACGAGGGTTTTGAGTGTGTCGAGCGGATGTGCGATGGAAGACGAAAGAACGACGGCGGCAGAGGCAGCGACCGCGTGACCGGCGACGAAGTTGCCCTCGAAGGGACCTCCCATTTCTCCTGCCTGGAAACTCGACCGAAGTGGCGGCAGATCAGAAGCGTAAAGGTTTTGGAAAGGGTTTAACCTGGGTCGGTCCTTCGGCCTTCTCTTAGCGCTGGAAGCCTGGACCTCATTAGATGATGGAAATTTGACTTTATACGTGCGAAAAATTTTCCTTTTTTTTCCGCCGCCGGGAGATGCCGACAAAAATACAAAATAAAATGACTAGCACAAAAACTGAATATCAACAATCTCGAAAAAAAAAAAAAAACACAACTCTTTTTGGCCTATTGGTTGAGAGCTTAGGCTTCCAACTAAGAGGTCCAGAGCTCAAGTCTATGTGTATGCGTTGTGTGTGTGAGTTTGCCTTAAATGACCTAAATGTCCCAAAAAAAAAAAATCTCGAAAAAAGGACAAAAACTAACTTGCAATAAAATCTCAAAATTGTATTTAGGTTTCATTTTGATTTTTTTTTATTTATTTTTTTAAATCTCAATAACAATTTTTATTCTACATTAATTTTTGTTATTTTTAAAACTCCTAAATTATTTTCAGTATAAACTAAAGTTTCATTTGGAATGACTTTTTAATGCTTCTTAATGCAGTTTTTTAGTACAAAAATTAAATTTTTTTCACTAGAAAATTACTTTACGAATCAGTAAAAAAAATCGTCCAAAACGAACATTTTTACTACCTTTTAAAGCTAATTTTTAGTACAAAATTAAGGTTTCATTTGAGAAGGTTGTCTTACTGCTTTTTAAAACAGATTTTTAGTACAAACATTTTAATTTTTTCACTATAAAGCTGCTTTAAGGCTTTCATTTGAGAAGGCTTTCTTACTGCTTTTATTTTTTTCACTATAAAGGCTTCATTTTAGAAGTTGTAAAAAAGTCATCCTAAATAAAGTCTAAATTTTGTACTAAAAAGCTATTTTAATAAGCAATAAAAAAACTATCTCAAATAAAACTTGGGACGACTTTCTTACTGCTTCTCAAAGCAATTAAAAAATTAAAAATTTTGTACTGACAAATTGTTTAAGAAGCAATAAAAAGTCACCACAAAACGAAGCCTAAATCTTTTTCAATTTTTACATATAGACTTCAACCGATTTCAATTTGACTTCAACCGATTTCAATTTGAATCGTGGTTAGAATATTATTCCAATTCTTCAACTTTAAAGAAAGGTAGAGCTCCACCTTGATCGAGAATATTCAAATCTTATCATACATTATAGCCAGTCCACAAACACCTCCTCTAGTAGAGAGATTATTGGGTTCGGACACCTGACAAAGCTTACGTTCAATATTCACAGTATTGAGCTTGATATTGTGAAGTACTGAGTATCGTTTTCGTGTCGTGTCAAATATTGACACCCCTACTCGGTACCGAGTATGATGTGATGTGGCGCACGTCCGATATCCGAACCCAATAATTTACCCCTCTTTTAGTGATGTCGTCACTTTTGAACTCCTATGAACTCCAATCCACCTTGCATGCACATAGCCAGTCCTGTCATAGCCTTCCCAATGAGCTTCATTCCTCACTCATATGCCACAGGACCAACCACATCAATTAGACGAATTGCTTTAGCATTGGACCGTCGGTTGCAGTATCTAAAAATCGCCAATTGAACCATTTAAATACTTTAATAAAATTATATAAATATTAAATAAAGTAAACTTAAGTACTTAACAAATTATTTTAAATTATATATATTTACTTTTTTTTTTTTATGAGCATTATATTTTTATAATAAACATGTGTTAAAGAAGCACCAACTAATCACTCTCACGTAACCCTAGAAGTCAATGTGAATTCCTAACTTTTGAAAACCTAAAAAAATGTATATAAGTGCTAAGAGAAAACTCTGAAGTGATGTGAGGTTAAATAAATAAATTGAAATTACCATGTTCACAGCACATGCATTAAATATTATATTTAATTAATCCTTTAGAATGCAAATAATATTTAGTTTTTTTAGTTAATAAAATTTAATTATTATTCATTTAATTATATACAATAAAATGCATTGTGTTTAGATTTTCTATGTATTTCATACATGATATTGACATGCATAAAAAAAATGATGCAACTAATATAAGATAATGTGTTATTTGCATATAAATAAGAATATTGGTTGTTAACCTTATAATTAAAATGAGTTGACTACTAAAATATAATATATTGTATATGCGGGTGGGCTGACGGGCTTTTCTTTAAATAAAATATTTGTGATGTAATCGATCCTAGATGTTAGTCTGTAATCGATTAATTTAATTGCGCTAACGAACAGAGAGTGACGACTCTTCATTGATTTATTGAAAGTCACATATAAATTAATTTAAAATTTATTAATAATGATGACAAGATAATGATTGATGACCAACCGATCGACTATTAAAGTTAAATTAAAGACTGATAACAATTTGGTCGACAGTTGGGGTTTGAAGATGTTCAAAAAATATCACATTAAAGCTAGACGTCCTACCTTATTATTCATAATCACATCAATTATTGTATTTACATGATATCATATGAATTGATTTTAAATACAACTGATATTGAATCGATTGAACTAATACTGATATTAATATACCATAACATGATATATGATAGGGACATTGATATACATAATGATAAGCATATAGATATAACATATTGATATAGTATACTGACATGACAAACTGATGGACATCTATTTGTCACAACCTAACTCGATAAGATTCATTAATGAGCATGTCATATTGTGTTGAGCTGCAGCAAGCAAATCCTAATATATAATTTTAAAATTTTCTTATGAATTTTAGAACAAACAACAAATTACAGATTTATTAAAAACATATAAAATGCTAAAAATAAACTCATCATAAAACTCTCTTTTATTTCATCATCAAATATAACTATACTATAGCACATGACTACAAATAGTAAAATACTAAAAATAACATGATAAAAGTTAGACATGAATATACAAAAATCAAAATGAAAAAATAAAATATACAACCTCATGTTATATCTATACCGACATTGACATATTTTGTACTCTTTATACTTAAAACCAAACAGCCCTTTAAATTATAATTTTTATTAGGTCCGATGTCCTGACGTAGCTCTACGTTCGGACGTCAGTAAAATGGTGCCACATGCTCATACTCTTTATTGCGCGGGCCGACGACCCGACCCGGATCGGACCCGGGATTGTTATGTATTGGCTGATTTGTGCAGACCGGGGTATTGTTAGGTATTGCTCGATATTGCTCGTCAATAACGAGAAATATCATTATGTCAAGACCAATTCCTAGCAATACCGAGCAATACCTCGGTTTTGCTATGTATTGCTCGGTTTTGTTAGGTATTGCTCGTTATTGGTCTTGACATAGCGGTATTTCTTGTTATTGTCCAGCAATATCTAGTAATACCGAGTAATACCTAGCAATACCCGAACATAGCAATACCGGGTTCCGGTGCGGGTCGGGTCATCGGGCTGCGCGATAAAGAGTAAGAGCACATGTCGATAAGTTATTGACCTCCGGATGTAGAGCTACGCTATGTGTCCGGACCTAATAATTGTTCCTTTAAATTATTACCGTGTAGAATCAGTTCAGGTTGGGCACTTAATAATCAGACGTAATTAAGATTTACCATATTCGGATCGGATATTTTCAGTTAATGTGTTCGACTCTAGACCGACCCGTTAACCCAAATTCACATAAAAATGGCGCTCGCGGCTTACCACCGAAGTCGTTCCAGGAAAATCCCAGTCGCCGCGCTCAGAGGCGTGACTTCATTTCCGGCCGCCTCCTTCGATGGGTCAGTCGCAGAGCGGCTTTGCTTCCGACGATGAGGGAAAGAAGATGCCCTCACCTTCGACAGTTACTCGAACTTCTTCGTCTGCTTCTCCTCCTTCCATGGAAGATCTAATTGCAGGTTCAAGCATCGCTTTATCTACCTCTTTTCATTATAAGCAAGCTATTTTTGTATCCTTTCAGATATTATCATGGCGAAAGGTTCTTGGTGATGGATTGTTTTCTTTATTATTTTCATATCGCACTGGGGCTTTTCAGGTTTCGGAGAACGCTAACTACCAATCTATATTTGCAGGAATGTCATGTATAGGGCATCATTATTTTTGCTGGTAGTGTAGTTAATCAGGAAACATTGATTAATAAATCAAACTCTCGATATTTCGCTGATGAAAAACGATCTTACTAAACTTTCAGATGTTACGTTTAAAGATGGCATCATAATACAGCGTTGGCTGTATGCATATACCCAATCGAGAAGGAAAATTGAACTTTCCATTTATAATGATTTAGATGGTATTCAAACAGGCTCTTATACAATTAGGATACTCAAGTTCACCTTCTTGGATAGCTGAGTCACTGGTTGAGCTGTGACGTTAACATGTAGTTAATCCGTCTTAAAATTGTCATTATTTCGATGCAATTTCTATAGTCTTTTGTTCGTTAGAAAACACATCTAATTTTCAGTTCATTACTTCTACGAATATGCATTTAATCAGCATGAGCTTCATTGTTTCCCCACGAATACAGCGGAAACTGCTAGTACTTTGCGATCCTTGACATTTATGTTATTGTGTTTTTCTTTCAGTTCCTGTAAAATTAGCTTCAAATAATGTCTGGATCTTAATAAAATATCAGTTCTCTATCTGACTTCTATGTGCCTTTGGAGCGTATTATGCATTTTATGTTAGACTTATGATTATTTCACCCGTCTGTTTGCTTCTCTTACTGTTATGCATCATAACAAAGGGGTATCCAGAGTGGGAGACTTACTTCTAAAATCAAGTTGGGTGTAGGAGGACCAGAGGGTGGTTGGGTAGTGCTCCCTGGGTCGGTCGGGCAATGGAGGTGTGAGGAGTGGAACTACCAGAAGGTCTGTAGGAAGGCCTAGAGTCGTCGGCTAGGGTGTTTTGGGAACGGATTTCCTCCAGGTATAACACTAAGTTGTAGCCATTTTCAAGTGTAGTGACGTTCCAGGCAAACAGTTCGTTGCGAAGATCCTCTAGCAACCCGATATGAAACATAGACAGAATATGTGCGGGGGTGGTGGAGGACTCCCCTTTGCAACGAATCAGGAGTCATCAAAAGACGCAATGTAATCCTTGAATAGTTTATTGCCCTGAGTCAACCTATTCCACCTATCCAGGATCCTAGGGAAGTTCGAGAGAGGTAAGTACTTCTGCTTAAGCTCACACGTCATCGACAACCAATCAGTAATGGGATACTCGTTTCGGGACTCTCTAAGGCTCTTTAAGTTTCACTAAAATTGACTAGCCCTACCGGTGTGTATCATCTCAGCAAATTTGACTTTCCTAGCTTCAGAGATGTTGTACCATTTAAAGAAACTATTCATACCCTTAATCCAATCCAGAAAAAACTGAGGATCGAGTGTATCATCAACGATTGGGGCATCAACCTTGATATTTTTCATCAGTTGAATATCCGGATCAAGGTTATTATCATGTCCATAGTGGAGAGCTCGATAAGGGGCATGAGGTGGTCCCTCATGCGGAAAGGATCGTCCCCGTACATGGAAGGAGGTATAGACGGAGTGTAAGGAGTATGGTGGTTCCTACCTCGATATAGGGTATTAAATCGGTCAGTAATAGTTCTACGGAGTTCAACGATGTTAGCTTGGCTTTTCTTGAGTTGCTGGCTAATGGTGTTCATTTGACCTACCAACAGATATAGAGTCCGGTGAAGTTGTTCAGGGTCCATCCTAATGTTTAGGGTGACTCAGACTTATGTAGAAGTAAAAGAAAGTAATATGCAAACAAACAATTATGCAAGATGCGATTTATATGCTAAAACATGTAAGAAAATTTTCCTAATATGCATCTAAATGCAACAATGCTCTAATACCAGATGATGTAGAACTAGGTATATGATTTAAATGAAATAAGAATTTGTACACTTTCAAGTAAGAACAATAAGAATTAAAATGCTAACTACTTAGCAATAATAGAAAACAAAAGAGAGGTGTTTCCTCTTAGGCCAAATCACACGCTAAAAGTTAAGATCACCAAAGCAATTATAATTTCAACATATGCAAATTTAGAGGATTTTCAATAGCATCCCTAAGTTAACAATGAGATTAGAATGCATAGAAAGTCAAAACTCATGCCCTACATTTACTAAGCATTGGCATATAGCTTTTCACGATTCCTTGTGCTTGCTTCACCACCTACAAGAGAAGAAGATTAGGTAGAAAATTGAATAGGAGGAAAACTTCACCCTCGTCGTGGCACTGTGGTGATTTGCCACTAAACGGTAGAAATCTGCTCTTTGATGGCTTCGGACAAGGTGAAGATGATACGCTCCAAGTACTCTGCGGAATTGTCTGCTTCCGGATTGATGTCGAAGAAAGACGATTGGAGGATGTCAACGAAGCATTGTTCGTTGTAGACGAAACCGGAGTCAAGATCGGATCGTCCATGTATCGATTTCATAGTGTTGAAGTGTTGTAGACGACGTCCTTTGCTCTCCTTAAGGATTCTCCTTGAGAGAAAGAAGTTTCTCTCAAGAATTCAAGTGGAAGAAAGGGTGAGAGGTGGCCGGCCAAAGGAAGTGGCTTGGGGAAGAAATTGGTTCAGATTTTGGGGAGGAAGGATGGAAGGAAAATTGGAAATTTATTTCCTTATTTAATCCTTAAGTTTGAAAAGGGTTAAAAGAGAAATAGGTGAGAGGGAGTGGGCGGGTTAGAGAGAGGGAGATGCTTTGAATTCTTCCCAAAGAGAGGCTTGAAGTTTGGAAAGTAATCAAGTGGGGACCATGAAGGGGCCGGCGGCATAGGGAGATGGGTTGGGGAATTAAGCAAGTGAATTATGACTTACTTAAATGGGATTCACAAATTAAGGAATTGGATTTAAATCCAATCTAATTCAAATTCAATTTGGATTTGGTTTTGGAAACTTTCCTAAAATAGAATTATATTTTAGGAAATATTTCAAACTTCAAATTTGAATTGAATGATTGAAATTGAAAACTTTCCCAAGAGAGACTAAGTAAGAAAGGAAAGTAATGATGTGGAATTTGAAAATTTGGAGGCAACGGGGAAAGGGGGAGGCCGGCGGCTAGGCTAGGGTTTGGATTAGAGTTAGGTGGAGGTGGATGAATTAAGTGGGTCACCCAATCAAGGGGAACCACCTTGGATGGCCGGCAGTTAGGTGGAGTAGTGGAAAGGGCCTTGGCCGGCAGTGGGGTTGTGGATGTAGCCGGCGGTGGGAAGTTTTTGGAGGGGCCGTGGAGTAGAAGGGAAGGGAGGGAGAAAGAGGAGGAAGACAAGAAGAAACTAGCCAGTAGCCACGAACCCGAACTCTTTCAAGGTTAGTGTGTGATTTGCTTCCCTTTCCAAGGGATTTCTCTCCAAAGACTCTCAAGCTCTCACAAGAATTCAATGTGCAGAAATTTGATTATAATTCATTCATTAACTTCAAAATAAACATAAGGGGGCTATATATAGCCCCATATAATGAAAGGGAAAATAAAAGACGACATAGCCCTTAGGGCTTACACATGACAAAACCCTTAAGGGTAAACAAGGAAAAATAACTTAAACAAATACATAAAGCAAATAAATGAAACAAATACATATGAAGACTAAAAAATAGATCGGCGCAATCGTGGCCGTACGGTCACGTCTCTGATATACTTTCCATGATATGATGTCCCCATCATAAAGTATGGCTCTTAATAAAATATTTGTTCTCTATTTGACTTCTATGTGCTTTTGGAACATATTATTCATTTTATGCTACACTTATGATCATTTCACCGGTCTGTTTGTTTCTCTTACTGTCATGCATAACAGAGTGCCTGCCTCTATGTGTTACCATTGTAACTTGTCACCAAGTTGACTGGACCTGTGATTTCTCTTCCATCAAATTCCACTCTTTCGAAATGCTATTTGGAAACGCATATGGTTTTGCTCGCTCTCTTTGGATTGATATTGGCAAATGTAGCCAGAAAGGCTTGGAGCTTTAATCTAGATCTTCTGAAGTCATAAAAACTTGACCAGTTTGTCACGCCTCACTTGTACTAGAGCACGACAAGCAACCCAATTATGCCTGACAATGCTTATTCTCCACACGTACCTCCAACCCCATTATACAATTTAGGGAAGTTCAGTGGGACATTGTGAAGTTTAGTAAAAACAGGAGTCAACATAATCTATGTCAAGTGAAATGTTTTTCAAATGCTATGGCATGCTCCTTTAATTGTTTTTTTTTTTCTTATAGGCGTTGTTTATCTTGCTTAGTTTTTTGGTTACTTTTTGAAGAAAGTAACCCAAAAAGCAGACGTGGCTTTAAACTAGTGAGAAGGTAAAGATGGTTACAACAAGTTTAAACAGTAGCCAGAGAGCCACTTTTGGAGGCAAACAACTTCTAATTTGTGATAACCCACTGGTACAAGAATCCGAAAATAAACTAAAAATAAGAATAAGTTTGATGCTCACTCTGTTTATTGATATTTGAATCTTTTAGGACTTCTAGTAGGTTTGGTTTAGAAAAAATTTCTCTGATATCAATCAAAGCTATGTAGTGTGATTACGAGTTTAACATCAAAGAAATGAATTATCATGTTAGACACATCAAAGAAAATCATTGATAATAATTATAATGCATGACAAATCGATTGAGCAAATTTGCAAAAATAATCGAGATTGAAGGGGGTGCTAGATAAAAGATGAGAGAACAACGTGCTTTCTATTTTCAAAATATATACAAAACATAGAGATTAAATAAAAGCACATAGAAAACAGGTATTGAATAAATTGAACAAGATTAAAGGAATTGAAAATAAATAAACATAGAAAGGTTAACCTATTGAAAATAGGAAGCTGGAAGCCATTAAAACAACAAGGAAGAAAGATAAAATTTATTTTATCGGGAAATCGGCATATAAAGCATATTAATTTTCATTTTTCATAGTACCTATTTGATATCCTTGTTTTCTTATGTTTTCCTTGATCTTTATTTTTGATGTACGTGTTGAAAATAGAAAGTATATTCTCTCGTCTTTTATGCCTCATCCCTTGATCTTGTTTTTCCACAGATTTTCTCGATCTCTTGCTATGTTTTTTATTAAAAAAATTTAGTCCTTTTCGTGATGATTAATTGATTAAGTAGTCAAATTATCATCGGTGACTTTTTTTTATGATTTTTATATATGAATTTATTTCTCTTATTAAGTGCTAAACATAATTCATAGCTTAGGTTGATTTATTTTAGAGAAAAAATTCCTCAACCAATATCCGTCAAAGTTGTAAAGGATCCAAATATCAATAAATAGAGTAGCTATCAAAATCTACTAGATGATTTTTGAGTTTGGTCCATGGTAACATCATATTAGGACTAGTCAGTCCATTTCTTCTTCAACCTACTGGTTTCCTATCTAAGTAATAGTTTCACCTTTTGCGTCTCTCTCACTTCCCAATGTCATTCATTTCTTTTTTCCATTTTCAGTGCCAATTATTTCTGCACCATTTCATCAATGAGGTTCAAGGTTTTGGGTAATGTCCTATATTTGTCGTTTCATTTCATTTACTAAGGTGAGATTGTATATTTAGCTTACTTGAATGATTATGAGAAGATAAAAGAGGAAAAGAAATTTTAAGGTGTTGCAGAATCAGTACTATGGAAAACACAAAGATTAATATAAATTTAGTCGCCATTGCTATCAAAATTTCTTAAAAAAGAAAACTCAATTGAATGCTCATAAAAAATATGAACATTAATGTGCTTTGCTTGCCAGTTTCCCTTAGAAATAAGTTTCATCTTTCTTTTTCGTTGTTTTAATGGTTTGCAAATTTCTGTTTTCAAGAGATTAACTTCTATATATTTCTTTCTTTTTTTTTCCTTTAATCTTATTCAATTTTCTTAATACCCCTTTGATATATGTGTTTTCTCTAATTTTTTTTTTCTGGCATGTTAAGTTCACAAACATAATACATGAGTTGATTAATTTCCGAGAAAAAATTAATTAAAACTTATAGAGGTTTTGGAAAATTAAGATATCAACAAAGAGAGTGATCATCAAAATTTGCTAGGTAATTTTTGAGTAGTTCACGATAAGATTTGTTCAAAATTGGTCTGATCCGTTTGTTCCAAACGCTGACAATTTATTATATAAGATTATAAGTAACAATGCTTCGCTTTAGATTCATTCCCACTTCTCAACGTCATTTCATATTCCCATCATTTCCTAGTTACATCTCATTCGGTATCATTTCATTGATAAGATTCAAGGTTTGGAGCAAGGCCTGTTATTCTTTACACTTTCACCCCGCCGCACCCCAATTGATGAGAATAGAATTGTTTATTTAGTTTGCATTAATGATTATGAAAAGATCAAACAAAAAATATAACTTAAAAACTTTGGAACTATAATGAAAAGCACAAAAGTGGATACAAATTGATTTATCATCGTGGTGGAAATTTATTCGCTAAGAAATCTCTATTGAAAGTTCTCCAAAGGATGAACATTAAGGCACCTCATATGCAATGGCGAAACCGAATTTCAAGTGAGTGGGCAAAAGGGAAAAAAATGGATTGAACCAACTCTTTGCTGATTTTCATGTGAATGGGAGTACAAATTACTTTGCATATTTTGATGGTTAATCTATTTATTAAACTTGAATCCTTGAGTAATTTTAGCAAATTTTGAATAGAAAAGTTTTCTAGGTTATATATTATGTTTAGAAGTGAAATTATTCTATAGGATACATCAAAGAAATTTGTTAATGATGATCATATACATAGCAAATCAATCATCAAGAAGAGGACTAAAAAAATTTCAAGTAGAATACAGGATAATAAAAAAGCTAAAAAAATATCTATTAAAGTACTACTGGATAAAAGATGATAGAACAATGTGCTTTATATTTTCGATATGCATACAAAACAAAAAGGATTCATGTAGCCGACCCCACGTAGTGGGATAAAGGCTTGATGTTGTTGTTGTTGTATGCATACAAAACAAAAAAATTAAAGAAGATCACTTAAAAAAATAGAGTTAGAATGGACCCTAACTATTTCGAAAATTAAATGAGATTAATGGACCAAAAAAGAAAGAAACACAAAGAACTGAAAATAGAAAATTGAAAGCCATCAAAGCAATACAAACGAACGATGAAGTATATTTCATCAAAAAATTGTCATACGAAACACGTGAATGTTCATATTTTTGTTGAGCTTTCAATTAAGTTTTTTTCATGAAGAAATTTTTATAATGATTACAACTAAATTTGTGTTGGCCTTTGTGCTTTTTATAGTAGCGAGTAGTGATTCTTCAACCTTTTTAAATTCTTTTTATTCTTGATATTCTCATAATCATTTGAATAAGCTAAATATAGAGTTTTGTCTTCATCCATGAGAGAGAGTTGGCGAACATTTGGTATTGCTCTCAATATTGAACCCACCGAATGAAATGGTATTAGAATTGGCAAAATGAAATGGCATTGAAAATTTGAGTTAATGGTGAAACACTAGTTATATAAGACCCACCAGTTTTGAAAAAAAAAAAAAAAAACAGATTGGCCCTCAATTGATCTTATTGAGAATCAAATTTAAACATTGCCTTGTAGATTTTGATTTATTAATATGTGAATCCTTAAGGAACCCTAACAATCTATGGTTGAAATTTATTTTTTCTATAATCAATCAATCAAAGTTATGTATCATGTTTATGAATTTAGCATCAAGAGAAATAAATTCTTCTATGACATAAATAAAAGAAAATTATTGACAAAGAACATACAACAAATTAATCATCTAGAAGAGGACTAAAAATTTACCAAATAGAATATGTAACAAAAGATCGGGCAAATTTGTTTAAAAAAATAAGATTGAAGGGTTATTGGATAAAATATGAGAGATCAATGTGCTCTATATCATCTAGCTGTATTATACAATGACTAAAAATAAATCACAATGATCGAATGAGTACTATTGAAATTTAGTGAGATTGAAGAAAAAAAAAGAAATACCAATAAGTTATTTTGTTGGTGACATGAAACTGGAAGGCACTAAAACAAAAAGAAAGTAACATGAAATTTATTTCGCATACAAACATATTAATATTCATATTTTCAGTTAGCTTTATTCTTAAAGAAAATGTTATAATTATGACAGCTAAATTTGTCTTGACCTGTATGCATAATATATTTTTCAACTTTTTAAAGTTCTTTTTCACTTGATATTCTCATAATCAATTTAAATATCAAATCTCTACTTCATCAATGAAACGAGCTGACAAATAGTGGGCATTACTCTGAATTTTGAACCTTTCTTGTCAAATGTCCATGAGAAGTGGGTAAATGAAATGATGGTGAGAAATGTAAATGAATTTAATGATCAAATACTGCTGTTTATATAGAAACCGTCAATTTCTGGAAAAATGGGATTGGTCTAGCTTCAATTGATCTTATCATGAATTAGATTACAAAATTATCTAGCTTATTTTGTTGGTCAATCTATTTTCTGATATTTAAATACTTCACGAACTTTGGTAAATTTTGTTGAGAATTTTTTTTTATAAAATCAATCAACCTAAGATATGTATTATGTTTATTTGTATAGCAAAGATGACATCTAAGCTTTTATTGTTCTTTGTGCTTTTCATAATGGTTGTTCTCCAATGCCTTTAAATTTATTTTCGTCTTGATCTTGTTATAATCGTTCAAGCTAGCTAATATAGAATTTTGCTTTCGTTCATGAGTGGCAGTTAATGAATTGCTGGCATTGGGACAAATCTTGAACATTACCGAATGAAATGACACTATGTAGTGGAAAAAATGAAATGGCGTAGGGAAGTGGGAGTGAAGTTATAGGTGAAACAAACACTATTTACTTATATAATAAACTAGCATTTTGGGAGCAATTGGACTAGATCGGTCCTCAACTATCTTAATGTGAACTGGAATAAAAAAATTATTTGGCAAATTTTGATGAAAAATCTATTTAGTGATATTTGAATCCTTTAGTACTAGCAGATTTTGTTTTTTCCCCTAAAATGAATCAACCTAAGCTATGTACTAATGAATTTAATAGCAAGTGGATTCTTCTATAAAAGCATCAAAGAATGTCATCTATGATGACCAAAATACCTGACAAAGCAGGCATTAAGAATATAACTAAAAATTATTAAGTAGAATACACGACAAGTGACGGCAAATATATAAATATTTTGAGATTGAAGGGTCGTTGGATAGAAGATGAGAGAATAATGTGTTTTCTATTTTAAAATGTATATTAAACACAAATGTTAAAGAAAAACAAAGGGGTACTATAAAAGTTGACAAGATTGAAGGGACAAAAAAGAAAGAAGCATAGAAAAGTCAATTTATCGAGAACCCTAAACTGTAAGTTACTAAAAACAAGAAGAAAGAAAGATAAAGTTTATTTCATGATGAAATTGGCATGTGAAGCATGATAATTTTCCTCTTTTCGGTGAGCTTTCAATTGAACTTTCTTAATGAAAAAAATTCCCACAATAGACGAATAAATTTTTATGGACCTTTGTTATTTCCATGAGGTTGTTTTTAAAGACTTTAATTTTCTTTTCCTTTTGATCTTCCCATAATCATTCAAACAAGCTAAATATAGGATCTCGTCTTCATTGATGAGTTGGATTCAAGGAATAGCAGGCATTGCTAGGAATCTTGAACCTCACCGAATGAAATTGCCTAGGAAGTGAGAAAATAAAATAACGTTTGCAAATGAGTTAAAGGTGAAACACTACCTACTTCCTACCAATTTCCAAAAAAATGTGACTGAACTAATCCTAATTTGATCTTATCATGAATCTGACTAACAAGTTCCCTGATAGATTTTGATGGCCATATCTATTGATATTTGAATTCTTCAGAAGCTTTAATAGATTTTTGTTGGGAAATCATTTCTCTGAAATCAATTGACCTGTGCTATTCATGAATTTAACAATCAGAGCAATAGATTATTCTGTAAAATGTATCAAAAGAAGTCATGGAAGATGACCAGAATACATGCTAAAAATTATCTTGTAAAATACACAATAAGAGATTTAGCAAATCCATAAAGTTTAAGGCACGTCTGGTTTGATTGTGTTCCTCTTCCTTTTTTATTGATTGTTTTTGTTACCGTCAAGCTTGTTTTTTATGTGCGTGGTTTCTTTTCAAATATCTTACACTGTTCTCTTCAACAGAAGCAACGGCCGAAGGCGGTGACGAAAATGAGGTATGCTCTTTCCCATATGCATGCTGTAATAGTCGAAAAGCTTAATGTTATAAAACTTATTTTTTAATTATGCTTTCCCCTACTTTTTTTTAAAATAAAGGTTTAGTTTGGGGCAACTTTTTGCTGCTTTTTAAAGTAGCTTTCTAGTAGAAAAAAATTATTTTTTTATTAAAAAATTGCTTTAAAAAGCAACAAAAAAAACCGTCCCAAATGAAACCAAAATTTTGAAAAACAGTGAAATCTACCATCCAAACGGACAAGGGTTTTTTATTGGCTGCTCTCTAGCAAAAATGCAGCTAAGAAACTGTCTCAAACAAACCAAAATAATACCTTTCCGCGAGCACCTTTTGATAATATGTCAATTTTGTATGGTCTGTTGCAGACATTGGATCAGAAAGCACAGAGAGCACTGGAATGTCCATGTGTTGCTGATCTGAGGAAAGGTCCTTGCGGATCTCAGTTCTCCGAGGCTTTTGTTTGTTTTATTAAGAGCACTGCTGAAGAAAAGGTAAACATGATCCGAAACTTTGATCATATTTTAGGATTTGTTTGGGACAGCTTTATTATTTCTTCTTAAAGCAATTTTTTAGTACAAAAAATTTAATATTCTTGTACTAAAAATCTGCTTTAAGAAGCAGTAAGAAAGCCATCTCAAACGAAGCCTTAATATTCTTTATCAAGTACTTGTTGTAAACATGCCAGTAACCAGTTTAGTGCCACATCTTAGATTTTTCTTGATAAATTTGCATTAAAAACAAATAAATTATTGCTGTAGTTTACACTCGACAGTACAGATCAAGCTTGGTTATCAGACTTATAACTCTATATTTGCAGGGATCAGACTGTGTGAGCCCTTTTGTTGCCTTGCAGAATTGCATCAGATCAAATCCTGATGCATTTTCCAAAGATGTTTTAGAGGATGAAGACCAAGAAGAGGAAGTTCAGGAGTATAAAATCAATCCCCCATCTTGGTCCAAAGAACCCCAATCAAAAATCTAAGTCCTAAATTTTTTTTTTTCTCTCTTTTCAATCCCAGTTGCAGGGAAATGCTAATAGTGAAATTTTGATTATATTGTTTTATAGGTTATAAAATTATGAACCATGAATCAAATAACCCATTTTTTAAACTTCTATGGTACTATTTCAAGTACCCTTTAGCTGGGACAAGGTGTTGCATGAACCTTATTGGCGTATTTTCAATAAAATGTGGCATGTTGTTGCCAATAAGATGGCTAATATTTTCTATTTTTTATTTTTTTTCCCTTAATTTGGTTTGTTTTATTTGGTATATTATTATTAGAATTGAAGCATATTTGATTTCTTTTATAAGCTTAATGTTTTATAAACTACCAATAAAAAGAAGTATGTGCATAATAAAACAAATGATATTCAACTTAAATAATTAAAAAATTCACTCAACTTTGGCCATTTATTATATATAGTAAAATAAACATTTGGTTAGATAAATCTTATAATATTGCGTACTTTAAATTTATTATTATTTATTACATAAGTAGATGACTTAAATATTTAAAATTTTGAATAAATCTATAAAAATGTTTTAATTCTAAAATAATATTCCTCCTTATTTTAATCTGATTTGAATAAATTTATATTTTTATTCCTTCTTAAAGCGGCTTTTTAGTAAAAAAATTAAATATTTTGTACTAGAAAGCCGCTTTAAGAAGCAGGAAGAAAGCCGTCCCAAATGAAACCTAAGTAGATCAAATCAAAGTATCACTTAAAAACCTACTTACAAACACATCTACACAGACTTCAGTGAGAGAAGAAAAAAAAAAACAATTGAAACATTATCAAGAAACTCTTAAAAATATAATTTACTAGAATCCAAAAATCTATGTTAAAAACTCACAAAACATTTAAAATAGGCTTTCTATATTTTTAAAACAACTCATTTTGATATATAACTTATCAAACTTGTTTTATTATCTCCTTTTCTTATTTTATAAAAGCAAAAAATAAAAAAATAATACTTTAGCCTTTTCACAACCTAACAATTGATTAAATTTCTAACATCAAACCTTAATCCAACTACGTGGAGTCGGCTATATGAATACATTTTCTTCATTGTCTTATTAAGAGTCAAACTCTCATTCAAATATATATATATATAAAAAAACAATTTCTAATACTTTAACAACCAAATCTTTTTAGGTCTACCTCTATTTTTCTTAACATTGGTCAAATCTAATACATCCACTCTCCTAACTGGGTCATCGGAAGACCGACATTTTATGTGGTCAAACCATCTAAGATGACTCTCTCTGATCTTATATGCCACTAGAGCTGCTCCAATCTTTTCACGTATATACTCATTTCGCATTTTATCTCTAAGAGTAAAGCCACTCCTCCACCTGAACATCCTCATCTCTGCAACACTTAATTTTATTATCTATCTATCTATATATCTAATGATAATTCCACAACCATAAGGATTAATCCAAGGAGAGCAAAAGAGAATATCAGATTAAATTACCAAAGTTTTGAAAATGTTTATAAGCACTCATCAGTTACATCCTCCTCGTGTGCAAATCCATTTGTATCCTGATCATTCTTTTTATTTTTAGACTTGAAGGATTTGTTAGATGATTTGCCCTTTTTTAAAGGCTTTCGAACCTGATCTGCTTGTAATTCGAGCCCTTTTGCTGATGGCTTCCTCCTCCTCTTTGAGCTATTAGTTCCCACAGTTTCTTCTGCAGCAGAGTTCCCACCTGCTGCAAATTCCAGAGTAGATTTAGGCTTCGTTTGGAACGGCTTTTTTACTACTTCTTAAAGCAGTTTTCTAGTAAAAAAATTAAAATTTTATACTAAAAGTTATTTTAAAAAGCAATAAAAAAGCCGTCTAAACATTTGATGGATATAAAAGCCAAGCTCACACTACTTGGAGAGCAGTAATTATTACCTTCAGCTAGGCTCAAATCAGGAAGTATTATTGCCTGGTCATTTTGCTCTACATCCACAGAGAGAGGAGAGCCAGAATGTGTGCTTTCCTCTACCTTAGTGGAGCTTCCTACATACTTGTCTTGCTGCTCTGGAGCATCTGGAGAAGGGATTGCAGTGAGGAAGCAGAGCTCTTCCATTGATGCATCAGAATCACTGAAGGCTGGGTCCTTCTCGAAGTTCACAACATCGACTTCCTCATCTTCATCAACTTCATAATCTTTCACCTGCAATGGAGCAAGTTAAGTAAAATCCAACTATAAAAGTCAAATTAATAGTTTAAAGATCTGGATTTCTTTACTTTATCTGTTTCAGGCACCAAATCAAACTCATCTTCTCTTTCCACATATTCTTCATTCTCCTCAAGTTCTTTAAAGTCAGGAGCAAATGCACTCCAATTTTCAGTGTAATCCTTAGCCCAAATGTACACCAAACCAGCAATAGAGACAGAAACAACCAATGGCCGGACCGGGTGCCAAGCAAGATCAATTAGAGCCTCCTTTGGGCCTTCCAGGATCTTCGCCAGATATCCAGACCGATCCCATATGTATATTTTGTGCTCTCCTTTGGTGGCTGAAGCTCCGACAACCCAGTCACCATCACCACTAAAGCAAGGAGCTTTCCACTGGATCTTCGTCACAGCATCTTGAAACTCCCTCTGTAAGATCAGACATTTGGATCCAACTGCCTTCAATTTCTCAGTCCCTTGAAGATTATCAAAAGAACTGCTCATTTCCTCAAGAGCTACAGCAGCTTTTTTCTGAGTAAGTAGGTTCTCATAGATTCTAATGACACGATCATTAGAGTTTGTGAGCAAATATTGTCCATTTCTACTAAAAACAATATTTCTGACAATGGAGCCCCCCAGTATAGGAATCATTGCACGCACACGGATAGTTTTGAAATCCACTATGAGTATCTCACCTTTGGAATTACCCACATAGATTAGGTCGCCATTTTTGTTGAAAGTAGCTGCGGTGGGAGTATAAGGTGGGGAGCCATCTGCAAATTTATTGCGTGGATGAGGAAGAACACCAATTCCAGAATCAGAGACTGAAACTGGAAGAACAGTGGAGCTACTAGTATTCAGATCAACAAGGATTGGCGCAGAAGAGAGAGGGCAAGCCAAACAAATTGATGGAGTGCAGGATCCTGGATGGAGACGAACAAGAAGTGTCGTTTGCTGTAGAGTGACTCGGGCAATCTTTTCGCCACTCTTAACATCCCAAAGAGTCAATGACCTATCAGTAGCTGATGCAAGCAGGTGATGGCCATATTTGGACCAGCAAACGCTTGTTATAGGTGCAACACAATCCTTATCACGGAGCTCCTTAGCAATTCCTCGAGTCTCAAAATCCCAAATGACACAGCTTCCATCTGAACAACCCGCTGAAAAACAAATATAAAATAAGCAATCAATCAAAGAGTCCATGCAAAATAATTTTCATCAAGGAGTTAACATGATATGATATATTATGATATGAACTTAGTAGTTCAATCACATTGAAATTGGCTAGACAGAGTTGGGAAAAAAAATTGATACTGATGTGATCCCTAACAGTTAGAGCAAACTTTGAAGCTGTTGGAGCAAGTGAGCAACTAAAGTTCAATTCAAGAAGGTCAAGCTTGTCAGTAATTCCGAACTATTGTCAGCCATTTCCCTATAATGACTTTACAGGTATCTATTATACAAAATAGTAGAATATGGATGAACATAACTTCTATAATTAAAATTAGATGATTAAAATGAAAACTTATCTAAAAATATTATATCATAAAATTATTAAAGAGATTTAAAAGTAATTTTTATAAAATCAAAATTTGATGGACAATTTTTATTGGATCTAAGTGTTGGGAAGTAGAAGTTATAGATAAATATATGTTGGGTGTGATAGAAATGAGAAAATAAAAATAAAAGTGTGACAAAATTAGAAAGAATAAATTAAGCAATGATTCTATTCGAGAAACAGCATGCTGCAGAAAAAGGCCAATCAAGTTAAACCAATGACACCTTCCACCATAGCTAGGCTTAAAAAATCTATAAGAGAAAAGTGCAAACTAAACTCAGATGCCTAATTTGAAAATGACCATTTTTCAAGCTTGCAAGATGATTCATATGACATCTTATATAATTTGTAATCCACAACAACACAGAAATAGAATGTAGTTTAACTTAGGCTTCGTTTGGGACGGCTTCCTTTCTGCTTCATAAAGCGGATTTTTAGTACAAAAATTTTAATTTTTGTACTGAAAAGCCGCTTTAAGAAACAGTAAGAAAGTCATCCCAAACGAAGCCTTAGATTCTAGGAGAACCTCAGTTCTCACATGCACACTCCTCAGAGTCCAGTTCATGAACAGGTATGTCACCAAACAAATTTAAGTTCAAACATTTTTGCTACATTCACCCCAATTAATCTTCCGCGTTTATGACTACGGGGTTAGGGGGCTCATATACAGTGTGATCTATACCCTCTCTAAAAGTACACATGGCTAAATCCCTCTTGTTGTACAAGTAAACCCAATCCCCTGCCCCTCAATGTCTGTACAAATATCAATAAAAATGAAGGTTAAGGCAGAAGCTGCTGAACAGGAGTCATCAAATAATTTAACAAAAAAGGGAAACAGGGCCAAGATTTCTCCAATAAAAAATGGAGCTCTCATCAATGGCACTTTTCCTTGGATCATACAAATTTTCCTTATAGCAAGACAGAAAGAAAAACCAATAACCAGAAAGTGAATATAAACTTTCCACCCATGGCAAACAAATCAAGACGGTTAATCCAACTATCTAAACAATTACAAGCCCGGAGAAATAAAGTAAAAATAACACCAAATAAAGTCCTTTGTGCTCACCAAGCGAAGCCCAATTCTCCTCCTATAAGCAGTGTCTGATAGCCAACTTAAGTACTTTACTGACACTTCAGTAACATAAATATGTAATAATGTAAATGAATTGTGAGAGATTCAACATTAAGGAGTACAAATGCAGGAATTGGCTTACCAGTGAGAAGGAAAACATGCTTAGAAATAAGTATTTTTACCTGGAGATTTATCAGACCTCAGGAAGTTCTGCTAATATCCATAGACTAATCTAAATAGGCTAATGCGGAAGGAATATTTAAGATTGTTCATTTCAAAAGTGAGATAATAATAAAAATGTGTGCATTTTAAACAATGGTAATTCTGATTTACATCCATTACACCAACTTTCTCATCAACACTAGATATATCTGGATGAATAAATAAAAGCAAAGTTTCCAATTAAACGTATAATTTCTTTGCCTTGAACGAAAAAGACCCCTAAATAATCAAGTAAATTGATGCAAACCAACAATTTTGATGCAATCTTCCATGTGACTAACTATTCATATCCTGTTCTCATTATTCGGTCATTAAAAAAATAGTTAACCAATCTCCCTCATCAGACAATATGCTTAACATCATTATGAAGAGTTATACCAAAATCTCAATATCCTAAGTGACACAAGTTAAGCTAATTTGGCTTTAATATGACTAAATGAAACATGTCCAAAGCCAACTGACATGAAGCTCACAGTTAACAATCGCCATCAGAAACACAAAATATTTGCATTGTATCAAGTTTACTATATTTTGATTGTAACTACGTATGATGAATCAGTTATGTCCCTTGTCATATTTCCATCATGGTTTACATAAATTTCTAAGCATGCCTAAACACAGAAATATTTACTTATGATAGCAAAGATTTTTCTTAACGAGCTATCTTTCACCATAAACTGAAACCTCCTTCCTTTAAAATCCTTCATAAGGCTTTGCAATTGCTACACTCTCAAATAGTCCTCCACTTGAAGGTGGAAGGAATAAAGAGTAGAGAAAACTAAAAAAAAAATTTCATTCAAATATCACCCTCCACTTTCATTCTAAAACAAGGTGGCGTATATATAGGCTTCAAGCAAGAGACCAAGCCAAGAGGAAATGGGGGAGGGGGTGGCCATAGCATGCGTAAATGAGAAAATTTATGCTTTATAGGGTTTTGAAGAGGTCGAGTTCATGGCCATGCATAAAGGTTCCAAAGCACGATTTTGACTTGGAATTAATGCAAGAGAGCAGAGAAAGATGGAGATGGTGGTGATGAGGATAATGAGGTGGCAAATCAAAATGGTGATGATCTGGAGGTCAACTTTGATGATGGTGATCAATGAATGGTGAAAAAGGCGAAGTATGATAATTTTAGGCTAGAAAAATGGGTGAAATTGTTAGGTTAGCTAAAGCTGAAATCCAAAGACACCTAACGCATGATACACTTGATTCGGCTAACACAATGCCCAAATATTAGAAATTATCCAAACAACATAATGACCCAAAAAAATAGCAAGACTCAAAAAACCCAAAAATACAAGGCTCAAAAAACTCAATTACAAGTTTTGAACTGATCAATCTCAATGTAACTACCATGCTCACTATCACAAATCAGTCTACTCCTTGAATACTCTAAGATTTACTTCATGCGTATTTGAATTGGAAACATATAAAATTAAATTCAGGAACATCCGAATTCTAATTTCAACAAACTTATAGTTGAACATAATTTCTTGATAATATGAACTCATTAATATCAAAAGTGATAAGATCCGAATCTACATGAGCCCAAATCAAACACTTAAAACATAATTGAAAACTATGGGACATTAGTAGGATGAATAAATGATATTTGAATCTAGCATGCTTATAGTAAAATCAATTATTTCAATGAGATGAATCAATTAGATCAAGATCACTTAATTCAAGCATCATTGAGACAATTAAATGCTAAATGAATGACAAATGGTTGTGATGGGGACATTAGATCATGGAAAGTATATCAAAGACATGACCGACAATCTACGGCCATGATCGTGCCGATCTATTTTTTGTTCATCATATGTATTTATTTTATTTTTTTGCATTATGTATTTGTTTTATTAAGCATTTCCCGTTTTACCCTTACTTAAGGGTCTTGTCATATGTAAGTCCTAAGGGCTATGTTGTCTTTTAATTTCATTTCATTGTATGAGGTTATTTATAAGCCCCTATGTTTCTTTTCAAGTTAATGAATGAATGATAATGAAAATTCCTGCAATCTTGTGTTTGTGTGAGAGCTTTAGAGAGAAATCCCTAGAAGAGTGAATCAGATCACCCACCAACATTGGAAGTGTCCGGTTTCGTGGTTCATTTTTCCCTATCTTTTCTTTTCCTCTTTCCCCCTCTCTTCCTAGTCGTCGGCCTAGGGTTTCCAACCCCCATAGCCACCGACCACCACAAGCTCCAAGCTCCTTCCCCTTCCTCCCCTCTCGGCCAACACCTCACCACCCGCAACACCACCGGTTTCCAACCCCACCACCTTAAGCCGCCAGCCCACACCCAAACCTTAGTCGCCAGCCCCTTGAATCCCCACATCAAAGCATGCAATCAAAGCCCTTCCTAATTTGGCCTTTATATTTTAGGTAACCCATTTAATTCATATTCAAATCAATTTGAGTTTGAATTTGTTTCCTAAAATATGAAGTTCTATTTTAGGAATGTTTCTAAATCAAATCCAAATTAATTTTGAATTGGATTGGAATTAAATCCACTTCCTTAATTTGGGATTCCCACTTAAGCAAGTATTAAATCCCTTTCCTAAACCCCCATCCCCTTCTCTATGTCGTCGGCCTCCCTCCTAGTCCCTGTCACTTAATTGCTTTCCAAAATTAAGCCTCTCATTTGGGAAAGAATTCAAACCCTTTCCTCTCTCTCCTACCGCCCCCTTTCTTCTCTCCCCTTTAATTAATTCTTTCCACTATTTTAACCAATCAATCCCAATTAACTCCCCACATGAACGGCCCCTATCTCCCCTCCCTCCAATTATTTTGAGATTGATTTAACATGCCACCTAAGCAAGGGAAATTAACTCCAGGATATTCTCCACAGCTGTCCACATAATTCCCCACCTCATCCCCCAAGCTCTCGTGCATCCAGAAGGAGGAAATCCCTGAAATTCTCCTCTCCAACTTGTTGTCCAGATTCCTGGACAGGTTTCGTATGTTGCCTTGAGTATAAGAACCTTGAAAACTACTGTCCAGAGTCTTTAGGTTGCTGTCCAAAGAATCCAGACCAGTTAGTTGGCTATCATCCATCCGAAAGTCGCTAGAATGTTGTCCAAAGGCCACTAGGGAGTTAGTGTTGCTGCCCACTCTTTCTCTAACATACAAACGAACACACCGGTGCGTCGTATCTCTTTCCTTTGGGTAAACTCTTCCACCAATTCTCTTATCTTCTTAGTTTACTTCTCCATTGTGGTTATATTTTGATTCATAAATATCATGCTAATTGTCCTCCGCCAAAGCTTAGTAAACGTAGGGCATGAGTGATGGACTTCTATGTTTCTAATCTCGTTGTTAATCTAGGGATGCTATTGAAAATCATCTATATTTGCTTATGTTAAATTTTTAATTGTTTTGTGATCCTAACTATTATTGTGTGGCTTGGCCTAAACTAAGGACACAATGGAGAAAAATGATTCATGTAGCCGACCCCACGTAGTGGGATAAAGGCTTGATGTTGTTATTGTTGTTGTTGTTGTTGGCCTAAACTAAGGCACCCCTTTCTTGTTTTCCATTTTCGTTAAGTGGCTAACATTTTAATTCTTATTTCTCTTACTTGAAAGCGTGCAAACTCTTATATCAATCATTTAAAGTATTCATAGTTCTACATCATGTTGAGGATTCAATATGAACCGTCTAATGGAGTGTTCAAAATTTTCTCTATATTTATGGAACATTCCACTATTAAAAATCTTTAAATAGAACCTCACTTAGATACTCTAAGAATCCCCAAAAAATGGAGGACCTTGACTTGAGATTCAAAAGAGCACAGTTGCTCTAAGAATCCTAGATCTTCACATGAACACCCCCATCGAACCACCATTTGATTATCGCCATAGGACTAATCTCTAACTGCCACAGTCAAACTACCGACCAGCTGCCATAGTTAGAACCACCGAACTCATACCATCACCGACTATGGCCTTCTAACCACCGTCACTCGACTACAATCCTCCAACAATCATAGCCCAACTACAATTTTCTAACCTATTGTCCTTTCCACCATCGCTCATGGGTACACAGACGTTTGCTAATTGTCACATATCATTATTAATAATGTCAACACATGTCATCCTTATAAGATTGATGCATGTCGTCGACGCCAACTTTGACTCCTAATGTCAGCACCAAGATTTATGCTAGACTTATTGATCCTTAATCTCCCCACCACAAAAGAGTTCTACCAAACAAATATGCAAATGATCTCTTAAGGACAACTTCGATGTCATAGGAACTTCTACCATGTAATACTTTACATATATTGTATGAATACTGCATCATATCAACACCTTCCTCGAAGAAAGGGCGTCATTTTTAACCAATGACAAACACTATTAGAATCATTTTAATTGGTACAAACCCCTAGGTTTTTCTCTTTTCTAGATTTTACATGTAAAAATTCTAATATCTCTTGTGGCTCCTCTTTTTTCATGTGTGTGATGGATCTTAGTACAATGATACTACAATGCTAGGATAATAAACTCTCTTATTCTACCTTCGTAAATGTTCCAGCATGCAACATAACTTATCTGAAAATCCAATTATATCAATAAAGTAACTCATTCAAAAGCAAAATAAAAAAAAAATAATTAAAAAAAATAACAAAGCAAAGCACATAAAATCTTTTTTGTAATTATTTCGTTGCTGTGGGATGTTTTTAGGCATAAATACTTCAACGGAGAACAATTACCAGCTAGAAGAGTTCCACGGCGATTAAAAGCAATGCATTTCATGTTTCCATGTTGCAAGTACTCTTCTATCACTTCTGGGAAATCTCCCTGCAACGGATCTACACCAGCCGAAAAAACAAAATCAATACCGTCGAAGGGGCGAAGTCGAACAGTAAGCCGAAGTAGCGACGCGCGCAATCTCTACACCTCCTGCGAAGCAACGAAGCCGAACAGCAACAACGAAAAGAAAATATGAAAGGCAAACCTAGACGCCTCAAAGTTATTATTGATTAACTTAATTAATATAATTTAAATAAATTAATTAATTAATTAATAGTATAATTAGTGCAAAAATTAATTATTTAATTTAACTTAATTGACTAATTAATGATATAATTAGTAATTAAATATTAATATAATTAGCTTATTTAATAATTCAACTGTCACTTTGGTTAATTTTAGTTTAGAATTTGATTTTTATTGAATTTTTATTAACTAAAATTAATTTTATTATGTTTTATGCAATGATCTTGATTTCATAAATATCTCCTTTAAATTTAAATTCCTAACAGCCATAAATCTTGATATATATTACCAAACAATTTTTCAAGATTTAACAAGATTTAACATTTAGCATATCAAACAGTTTTCAGGATTTAACATATTTTGGATTTACTAAATTAGAATTTATAGGATTTATTAAATCCCACTTATTGTCAAACAGCCCCTAAGCTTACGCCAATGCGCTTGAGCCGTATTGTATCGTTAAATAGGTCGTGACTCGTAAACGAGTATTGTAGCTCCGCGAACGGAGAAATTATTTGGCGCAGAGTCCGAACATAGCTCTGTGTCCAATGCTTGTTCCCTCTCCTGAATTAGCCTGGAGAAAAGCTACACATCAGGTCATTAATTTTGCCTTCTCAAGGACCAGTTAAAACTCGTTAACATTTCCTACTAGTGTGTGGCACTGTAATAAGATATATGTAATCTTTTATGTAACCCGCAAATGCTATTAGTATAGGGTGTTCAAGAAATGATCTAAATTTTGATTTTTGTAGAAAGCTATCAACATTTTTTACCTTAAATTTGTTTTTGTATGCTTAGCTGGGATAGTAAAAGTTCTACCAACCTCTCCCCTTAAATTTGTTTTTGTATAGTAAATGTTTTACCAACCTCTCTCTCTCTCTCTCTCTCTCTCTCTCTCTCTCTCTCTCTTCCCTATTATCAACAATAGGTATATCTAAGCCTACCAGACAAATCTCCTAATAGGATATAATATTATCCACCAGATTTTGGATCAAAGAGTATCCCTTTTAACATTTATTTTTCATTGACTTATTTGTATTTTTTTTTTTAATTCTCTTTCGAACCTCTTATATTTTTCGTTTAATTAGACTTATGATTAAGGGTGTCAAAATGGGTTTTTAGGTTGGACGGTTCGAACTCGGGTCAACTCGGGACGACCCGACTGGAATACGCATAATGAGCAAGTGAGTGGACGATTGTGCAAAGGAGAAGGTGATAGCGCGCGTAGGGGTGGGAGAGGGCGGGCGGGTGAGCAAGCCGCGTGCATAGGGATGGAGAGCATGCGCAGGGGCGTGAGAGCACTCGTAGGGTTGTCGGGAGAGCGCACACAGCGAAACATTGGTGGACAAGCGCGTGCAGGGCCAGTCGAGTGGGAGGCGAGTGTGAACAAGAGGTGAGCCAAGCGCAAGATCGGGTTCAATTCTTAGTTGCTTTCGAGTTAACCTAAACCCAACCCAAATTTGTAATTGGGTTATAATAGGAACCCTAATACAACCTATTTTTCAAACGGGTTGACTCGAATTTTGTTCATGTCGGGCTTTAAGATCGTAACAAATATTAAAACCCCTACTTCTGATTTAAGATAATCATATAATCGTTTGCTTATTTAATTCATTTTGAGCCAAGGCTCTTAGTTCCTCCTATAATTTCTAAAAATTGAATAAATTAAAAATAAATAAGAAATTAATTTCCATTATTTTTTTAGTCCAATCAAACGATAGTTTTTTTTAAAACTAACGCACTCTTTTTTAGTAAAACGACAACTACTAATGTAATTTATCGCATGAGCGTAATTATAATAAATAACCTTGTTGTGGACTAGAATATTCACGGTGGTAGAGAGATAAATAGTTTAATGCCTTAGCTTTGAACGAATATCCAACACATATATGGATAACGAGTGAGTGGTGCGAAAAGAGACCAAGACTTTTACGTGGAAAACCTTGAAATTGGTAAAAATCATGGGGCTTGATCTAGTTAAAATGATTTTACTAGTATTTATAGTCGATTACAAATTGTGCCTTTCCGTGGGGGAAAGGCATTGACTCAATGTATAATATATAACATATTATATAGTTGGGAGTCATTCTCAAGAGAATGTTAGCTTATTCATTTGGTTTGTTGTTCTATATTTAGGAAATGGAGATTAGAGGGGCTATAGCCGATGAGTGACGATAGTTGGAAAGACTAGTCAACGGGCGACGGTGGTTGGAGGGATCATAGTCGGCATAACGATGGTGTATGGAGGGATCGTAATTAGTGGGTGATGGAGCTTGGAGAGAGCGTAGTCGATATGCGAGTGGTTGAAGAGATCATACCCGGCGGGTGACGAAAGTCAGAGGGATTGTAGTCGGCAAGCAATGGTGATACGAGGGACCATAGTTGGTGGGCGATGGTATTCAGAGGAATCGTAGTCAGCAGGCGACAGAGGTTGGAGGAATTATAGTCAACATACGATGGTAGTCGAAGGAACCATAGTTGGCGAGCAAACAAATGTTGGAGAGACTGTAGCTGACCGACATAGTGGCCAGAGTGGTATGTCGATGGCAACCCAATAGAGGTGGCGGCCAGGTGGCGATCCGACAATGGCCGACCAAAAGTCCGACGACGGTCGGCAGCTAGGTGGAAGTGTAATGCCCCAAACAAATAGTTTTTTCAGGAGTCAATATAAGTCAAATTTAAAACACATCTTCTCCATAAATATAGATGTCATTGCGTTTTAATTACAAATTTTTTCATAATTTTTTAGCATTAGTAAAAATCCTCAAGAAATTTACACCTCTTGTTAAGAGTGTAGATTTTGGGACAATCAAGTATCCATTTTTCAAACTGATTTCATCAATATTTTTTAAATAAAAATATTTATCTTATGAATAATTTTATATAAATTTCAAGGTTGTGAAAATCAGATTAGACAATGAATTAGATGAATGAGAGGTTCACGGTTAGATCGGTCTAATCGAGGTTAAACCGGATGACATAATAAACAATATTATTATTAAAATTTAATAAAATTAACATAATAATGATGTTATCATGTCAAATATGAGACAAAATTAAATGAAATATAAAACTTACATAATTATTTTTATTTTTATTTTTTAATCTCACATAAGAGTATAAAAACCCAAACCTCATAATTTTAAAAATTTACACTGATCATAATAAGATAATTTTAAATTTAAATATTTTCAATTTTTAAATTTAACTTTTTAATCTAAATTTAATTTACATCTAACCATATAGTTTAATATAATTTTTGTTGATCTTGGTGTCGTTGGGTTCGTATTTCTGAGACGCTCAGTTTGACTGTAAGCTCGCTGAAATCGGAGTTCATATGCTCCCGAAATTAATTTTGGAAGTTTCCAATTTGATTTTGCATCGAGATTCGTGCCCGATCAAGATAATTTTTTGAGGATGTATCATATATATTGATCGATAATTTTATTTATGCTGCTATTTAGATTGATAAAAGAATTAGATAGTTTTGTATGTGTAAATTAAAAGATAAAAAATAAAGTATTCTAAATTAGATTTTGGAGAGTCATAGGAAATTTAACGGTGATTGGCAGACAGGCGGTAGTTTGGCGGCAATCGGCGGCCAGTCGATGGTCCTACGACGATCAACGATCGTGTAATAGTCCAGCAGCAGTCGGCGGCCGGACGGTAGTTTGACAATTGTCGGGTTAAATTAAGGCAGCGGTCTGCAGCCGAGCGGAAGTTCGATGGAGGTAGTAGACTAGGTGGAAGTCCGATGATGGTCAATGGACAAGCTGTGGTTTGGCGATTGTCGATAGAGATTTGCTGGTGGTGGTGCTGAAGCTCTTAAAGTCTCAAATCTCTCACCAATCTCCAACCAAATTTCCAAGCTCCAAACCGCCCTTTCTTGGGGGAAAGGGGAGGGAGGGTGTTTATTTATAGATTTTTAAAAGTGGCATGCACCATAAATATGAAGAAAATATGGGTCAAATTCGGAGTGCTCCATTGGACGACCCATATTGATCTCCTCAATCAAAGAATGCTAATCAAGCATTTAAGATATGTAATGATGTCAAAATTAAGCGATTTTGGGCTTATTGGATTTGCCTCGTCGAGCCCCTCGATTCGACTATAAACATGTTATATTTGAATATCATTTGATCATTCAATTTATGCTTAAAATCTTCCAAATGTGTTTCGTACCATCGATTTGGATCCATTTGGGCCGAAATTAGAGTTACACCTCGAGATTCATGCCCGATCAAAGCAATTTTCAATGACATATTAAACCTAACAAAAATGCAATTTGGTTCAAACAATAGTGAAATTGGATAAAATAAAGTTGCCTATAAAATTTTAGATAGAAAAAAAATCGACCGATTTCGAATCAAATGAACTAATTCCGATTCATAAAACATTTAAAATAGTTAATATGTTGGGTGTTATTTATTTGTACTAATCATGTAATTAAAAAATATTAGAATCAAAATATAAAGATTTATGAATATGGTATCAAATAAAATTCAATACAACACTAAAGTAACAAAATATGGTCTTAATAAAATTTTAAAGATATTTGCATATTATCTTAAATATTTATATGATAAATAATTGTTATTTTTATTTAATTGATTCTTAGTTATTATACTATCGATAAAATTAAATTATGAGAAATGTATTTATACACACTAATATTGAATTTCCAGTTCCATAGATGCGAGAGTGGCGTCAGTCCATCCGCGGAGCTCGTAGAATGGCTTCGCTTCCGCTTCCACCCGCTGCCTCGGTCCGTCTCCCCTGCGCGTTACTCCGAAACTCCTTCCTTCCGCCCACTCTCTCCAACCTCCCTTCCAAGCTAAGACCCTTTCACTCTCCTTACTCTTCCGCTCTTTCAGTCTCTTGTTCATTGCCCTCAGTTTCTGCCTCTGCCGCCGCCACCTCCTTTCCATACTCTCAAATCCAGCAACGGCAATATCCCGAGCAAGAAGATCCAGTCAATGGACGAGGAAGAGGAGATTTGGAAGAACCGCGGCAAGAAGACGATGAGGACCTCGTCATTGGTGACTGTCTTGTCTTCGAAGAGGGCGCTTTCGAAGAGAACCCTTTCCGCAGCAACCAGCCGAAGCGGCACAAGGGGAGGGTTTCGAGTTCCGCGGAGGCATCTGTTGGAGATTCGAACAGCTTGGTCCCAGAGAAGTGGAAAGAGGTTGTGGAGGAGATTAACTTGACGAAGAAAGAGAAGCGCAAGATCGCGCACCAGGTCAGGTTCGGAAGCCGATTGGAGGCGCGGAAGAAAACCCCCGTGCCGGATATGGAGGAGTACTTGGCCTACCGGGAGATGAAGCTGTCGCAGCTTAATCCCGTTGTGTTGGATGACCCCAAGCGATTCCCACGTGGGGCTGTGGTACTAAAGGAGCCGGGCGAGCATAGTGGAAGGGTGGCTCCGAGGAACCCTAGACTGGCGATTCACGAGGAAACTATGGAGGACATTACGGAATTTTTCAATAGTGGGGATTACGTGCCTGGGGAGAGAAATGATGACAAGAAGCCGCACGGTGAGTTTTAACAAACCTGCTCAAGTGCTCATTGCTACTGGGATTTTGATATGCTTGGTTTCCTGTATTTGTAAGGATAGGGATAGGAATTAGATTTACGCACAACATAAAGCAGTAATAACGAAGAGAAAACATAGCAGAAATCAGCAAGAAAAAAAGAAATTATGGACTAATTTTATTGACTTAGGAACAACAAACCAATATACAAGTTGATTTACTATTCGAGAGGTAGATCGGCTCTCCACAAACCCTAGGCGCCGCTACGAATAACTCCAAAGAAAAACCACAACAAACACACAAATCACATATTACAAATCAAACAACCTAATTAGCCCTATATATAAGCTTTCATAATTCCCTAACAAATTTGAATTCAAACCAGCCCCCTTTTTTAAATAATTTTTTGTTCTAATTCTCTAATAAATCTAAATTCAAATCAGCCCCCTTTCCCTAAATAAACTTTCCTTATTCTCTCCCAATTTTAGTTTCCCATGGTAAATAATTAAAGGTGGAGTTATTCTCCTTTGGATTCCCCTCTTTACTTGCACGTCGTTCGTCCTAGTGGGGCCCACATCATCCATCAGTCCATTAATACCCCTCTCTAAAAGAGCCACCTCGTACTTAAGGTGAAAAGAGAGAAACTTCTTCTGAATGGTTTTGTATGGGTCCCATGTCGCCTCATACTCTTGTAACTCCTTCCACTTGATCAGCTCCTTCATCATCCCATTGTCTTCTTGGCACATCCCTTTTAGCTCCTATGGTTTACCTCCATATCCTCTGACAATGTGTCCAGTAGTGCGAGCAAGGGTGTGTGATTTTCAATGGGTCGTCTAAGTTACGATACATAAAATACGGGATGGATGGCTAAGGTCGGTGGAACTGTAAGCGATATGCTACTGTGCCAATGCTTTCCACTGCCTCATAGGGCCTAAAGTAGCTGGTGAGAGCTTCTCATTCCTTTGTCGAGCCAAAGTCCTCTATCTGTAAGGTCGGATCTTCAAATAAACCCTATCCACAACCTCAAATTGCATGTCTCTTCTATGCCCATTCGCATACTTTTTCATAATTTCTTATACTCTTTGTAGATGTTCCTTCAATTCTGCCAAAATCTAACACAACTCCATTGATGATAATGGTGTGTTGTTATGCCCATAATATATCAAATGAGGTGGATCCCTACCATATAGGATTTTAAATGGAATTGTCATATGAAGTATTATATATCAATATTCTGCCCAGCATAACCACTTGGCCCACATCTTTGGTGTATCTGATACAAAGCAATGAGACACTACGATTCATCACTTTCGTCTGCCATCTGTTTGGGGGTGATAAGTTGTGCTCCGCTTAAGGATTGTCCCCTGCATGTTTAATAACTATCTCTAGAAGTGGCTCAGAAAGACCTTGTCCCGATCAGACACAATGCCATGCAAATGGATCACCTCTCTAATAAATGCGGCGGTTACTGACACCGCGGTGTATGAGTGTCATAAGGGAACAAAATGAGCATATTTGCTCAATTTGTCCAACACCACTAGAATCATAGTGAATCTGATGCAGGACTGCAATGTTTAATGATATGTGATAAGAATTTGCACGATTTATTGAATAAAACAATTAAGATTAAAACTATTAGCAGTCAAAACGACAAAAGAAAACAAGAGAGAGATGCCTACGTTTAGGCTAAGCCACTGTTGCAAAATTCTCATCTCTTTATCAAGAAAAAACCCTGAGTTTGATCAATATGAAGTATTATATATCAATATTCTACCCAGCATAACCACTTGGCCCACATCTTTGGTGTATCTGATACAAAGCAATGAGACACTACGATTCATCACTTTCGTCTGCCATCTGTTTGGGGGTGATAAGTTGTGCTCCGCTTAAGGATTGTCCCCTGCATGTTTAATAACTATCTCTAGAAGTGGCTCAGAAAGACCTTGTCCCGATCAGACACAATGCCATGCAAATGGATCACCTCTCTAATAAATGCGGCGGTTACTGACACCGTGGTGTATGAGTGGCATAAGGGAACAAAATGAGCATATTTGCTCAATTTGTCCAACACCACTAGAATCATAGTGAATCTGATGCAGGACTGCAATGTTTAATGATATGTGATAAGAATTTGCACGATTTATTGAATAAAACAATTAAGATTAAAACTATTAGCAGTCAAAACGACAAAAGAAAACAAGAGAGAGATGCCTACGTTTAGGCTAAGCCACTTGCCAAATGCTTGAATTATCAAATAACTTAGAATCTCAATAGTAAGCAAATGTAGTAGCTTTCAACAAAATCCCTACACTAACAATGAGATTAGAAGCATAGAAAGTTACACTCAATTCCTACGATTATTAGGCTTGACAAAGATAGGTGAACAAGACCTTCATGAATCAAATCAAATCACAACAGAGAGTTAAACTACGAAAATACAAGAGTAGGAACATTTGAAGACTTTTGTCATGGTTTGGACGTAATCCACCATTGAACGGCACCAAGTTGTTTCTCTATGGCTTCGGTGAGAGTATCTAGAATGCGCTCCATGTACTCTTAGACAGTGTAATATTCGGATTGACGTCAAAGAAAGTGGAGTGAAGGATGTGAACGAACCCTTGTTCGTCGTAGGCGATGCCGTAATCAAGATCTGGATCGGCCATGCATCACGTTTGTAGGATTGATGTGTTGTAGACGACGTCCTTTTGTCTTCCTTAAATTTTTCCCTTGAAAGAAAGGTGTTCTTTCAAGCCTTCAAATGGTGGAGAAAGGATGAAGGAGCTCCCTTGTCAAAATCTTTGTGGAGAACTTTTATTGGGATGCAAAAGGGAAGAGGATTTATTCTGGGGAGGAAATGGGTTTCCAAACAATGCTCTAATTAATTCCCTATGATTGAGAATAATTAAAGAGGAGAGAGGGAGGGTATGGGCGGCGACAAGAAAGAGGAGGTTAGGGGATTTGCTTCCAAAACTCAATATTTGATCTTGAAAAGTAATAAGGAGGTGTGTGGGCTTAGGAAATTTCGGCCAAGAGAGGCTTGAAGGTTTGAATTAATTCCAAAAGGGGAGATGGGTTTTGGAAATAAATCCATGGGAATTAATGGGGTAGGGGCCGATGGCTTAATAGGTTAGGGAGGTGATTATGGGGAGTAATTTGGGTTGCTAATTTGGGATTTAGAGATTATGAAAGTTTTAATTAAATCCCATTTAATTTGAAATTCAAATAGGGTTTAATTTAGAAACTTTCCTAAAATAGATTTCCTAAATTAAGAAATAATTCCGAATTCAAATAGTTTTGAATTTTGAAATTAAAACTTCCTAAATTAAGAGTGGATGCATATGGAAAGTATTCAAGGGGGAATTGAATTGTGGAGGGAAGATAGGGGAGATGGGAGGGGTCGGCGGCTATGTTGGGTGTTTATGGGGATTTCGGTGAAGGAAGGGTGGTGTGGTGAGCCGGCGGCTAGGTGGGGAGGTTAGGCGACCGACGGCCTAGGGTTTTGGTGAAACCTTATGCCGGCGGCTAAATGAAGAAGAGAGAAGGAAAATTTGATAAAAGATGAACCACAAACTCGGCCGTCTCCAAGGTTGGTGGATGATCCAAACTCCCTCTCCAAGGGATCTCGCTCCAATCTCTCTCAAGCTCTCATAAGAACTTAAACATGGGTGAAATTTTTTTTCATTCAATCATTAACATAAAAAGGAACAAGAGGGCTATATATAGCCTCGTACAAATGACTCAAGAAAATAAAAGACGACGATGCCCTCTGGGCTTACATACGACCTTCCTTAAGTAAGGGGTAACAATGGAAACACTAATAAAATAAATACAACATTAAATAATAATAAAGAAAATACATAATATGACTCAGAAGTACATCGACTCAATCGTGGTCGTAGATTGATGGCAACGTCTCTAATAGACTTTCCAAGCTACGATGTCCCCATCAAAATCCTTCTTATCTAAGTAGTCCCTCAATGAAGTCCATAATCACATATTTTCGCACCTTCTCGGGTAATGCTAAATACTGTAGAAGACCACATGGAGCCATAACCATATATTTGTGTTTTTGACACACATCACAGCTGGTCACCAACTCTTCTACATCCTTCTGCATGCCCACTCAACATAGCTTCCCTGCCAGTCTATGATATGTCTTCTGAATTCCTGAATGTTCCCCAATAACTGTGCCATGAAACTTCTGCAACAATCGAGGGATGTGTGGCGATGTCCTCGAAAGCACAAACTGTCCCTGGTATAGCAGCTTTTGGCTCATCAAAGAGTAACCAGGATAGCTATCCTGGTCATGCATTAAGTCTCTTCTGATCTTATTCAGCTCTTCTTCCTACTCGCTTTCACTTTTAAGGCCTCCCAATCCACCACCATGGGAACAAATAGAGTCATAACCTGAGGGTCTTCACTGCTCTTGGAGAGAGCATATGTAGCTTGACTTTTTAGCCCGGGCTTGTACTGGATCTCAATGCCATAACCCAACAACATGGAAAGTCATCCCTGACCATCTTCTACTCTAACAAGAATTTCAAATTCCTTGGGTCGGTCTTGACTATGAAGTGTCGTCCCAACATGTAAGGTCGTCATTTCTGTATTACCAACACTATCGCCGTAAGCTCTCTTTCATACGATGATTTTAACACCTAGCTGAAACAAGCTATGAGTCTCTGACTCGACATGGAACTGCTCCCAACACAAAGTCTGATGCATCAGTCTCCACTACAAACGTCTGATTGACATCTATTAGTGTTATTCAGGGCAGCTGCTTCGCCAGACGAGTACGACAGTTTGTGTGTTAAATGAAATAATATGAGGATTGGCAGACAATCCAATTAGTTCATGTTTGAAATTGTTTAAAATTGAAAAAAAAAATGTTGAGGAATTTTTTGTGATAGATATCTACTCTCTATTTTAGAGAAGGTCACCTGGAAAGTTCATCAAGGGAAGGATGCCAAAGGACACATAATTCATTGTGTTGGGAGTATTCTGCATAAGTATTTATCATATGAAGTATGGGAACTCCTTGTAGATACAACTTCTTCTCAGCTAGAACATGACTCAAAAACAATTATGTCATTGTATATTTTAAGGGATTCTAGAATGCTCCACCAGAAAGATGTGGAGGAGATGGTGGCCAGTTGTGATGTCTATCAAAGGCACAAGTACATGATGATTGATCCAGAAGGACTTCTAGATGGACAATGCCTTTGTTTCACCTTGAGGACAAGCTGGCTCTTTGGGAGATGAGTATTGATACGTTGGGGGGTCCCACCTTGTGGGGCCCAGGGGAGCTATTATTCATTATGTAAGGAGGAGGAATCAAGAGGAAGCTATTTAAGAAGGTTCTTAATCAAAGGGGAACTATTTAGGAAGGTTCCTAATTAAGGGAGAACTATTTAGGAAGGTTTCCAATTATGTCTATTATATATCATGAAGGATTTAATTAGGGAGTTTTTAATTATGAAGCTTCCAATTATGTTTATTATATGTTAGGAAGGATTGAATTATGGAGGTTTTAATTAGGAAGCTTCCAATTATGTTTCTTATGTGTTATGGCTATTTAAGGTGGAGTTTGTTTTGAGTTTGAGGTTATGTTTTGCTGAAGTTTATTCTAGGATTTGTTGTGAGTTGCCTAGTGACATTTAGGATTTGTGGGAGAGCTGATTTATCTATCGAATATTAGATCAATTGTATATTGAATTATTTTTGAAGAAGAAATCCAAATTCAGCCCATAAATTAGTATTCCTGTATTTATTTCTTATCTCCTTTACGGTTTTTGCTTCCAAGACGCATCAGAATCCTACAGCTCAGCATAAAATAAATCATATTCAATCAAAGATATTTTGTAGTAGAAAATCTATGGGAATATGAAAGGTTCAAAACTGACATTGTTATCGAGACAATGGGAAAATCATATTTTTGTGTTTGAAGAATAATTTGTTATTTTTTATGTTATACTCATTCATAAAATATTTCAAATCTGTTAATGAAATATTCTCCATCATTTGTGCATCTATAATCTTGTGTTATATTGAAGAAGTAAGCAATATGGAAGCAAATGGTTTTTATTCTTACGCTCCATGGTGTACTCAGGACGATTAGACACCTTTTCTTCCTCTTTTCTTTTGTTAAGTTAAGCATATTTGAAGATTTATGCTATAAATGACGTAGCATGATACACCAATTTTGGTTCAATCGTGAATTACCAAAATATTGTTATATCATAACTGGTTCATGCTTATACATGTGGAGACCTTAATCAGTTTTGTTTATGTAGTTCAACCTTTTTTTTTGGTTGAACTCGTTGTCCAGAGAATGATCACAGAAGTAGCAGCAGAAGTTACATGAGATTCATCTCTTTTTCTAAGTTCTGATCTATACTGTGAAATGCATACCGGGCCTAAACGTTGTCGACTGAATGCTTGATATGTTGGATAGCTATGCTTGGTCATGGTATATCAATGTGGTTCTGTGGGCAAATGATAATGTGACACAATTTCAGATGGATTTTGACATTTGACTCTCCTAATCTAGGATTTGTTTAACACAGAAAATCTTGTGTTCAGGCTATGGTTCTGCCAAACTCGTCCACCATTTGCTACATGTCAAATAAAAAAGAATAAAAGGACCAAACTATTACTTCTGAAAGGTTTTTCGCTTGGTTGTTGAACATAAATTAATTTATCTTGTTAACTTTATATTTTTATTTAAAGTATCATTGTTTATCGATCTATTTATTCCTTCACAGTTTCGTCACATAAGTAATGTAGCTAAGTGGACACTAGTTAAGTAGTGGTGGGCGATAAAGAAATCTGCTTTTGTGTAAAATACGTTTGCATGTTCTGTATGAAACATTTGAACATTTAGCAGTTCTTTGTGATACTGCTAATATTTCTAGGATCTATTGAGACTTTCACTCATAGGATTATTATTTTTTTGGATATTAGTTTGATTTTTACTTGTACATGAGCAGGTCGTCGCAAGCTATTCACAAAAGAAGAAAAGGTTCTTCTCAATAAACGCATTCCTAGTTTGGCTGAAGCAACTTCGGTTAGTTCTCTCTGTGCTTTATACATGATTGAATAGTAAATTCTTGTGCTGCTTTGTTCTCTAATTCATGATTGAATAGTAAATATGTATTTTTCTCTATAATTGATAAGCTTATAGGGCTTTGCAATTATTTACTTCCTATTATTATACATTCCATCACTTAATTAAACATCAAAGAAGTCATATAGTTTCTTCTGATTTGTTACTAAACCATTTGCCACTCAGAGATCGAAGCCCGGATATCTGCAGGTTAGTGAGTTGTCTTGTGCATCTGATGGGTATGAAGTCCTCTGTTTGTTGGATGTCTTGCAATAATTGTCCTCTCAATCTACGAGTTACTCTTGGCGAGAACCTATATATGCTAACAAGAATATTCAAGATGGAACTGAAAAATGAGTGTCTTCTCAATATTCACACTGGGTATATGAATACTTGTACATTTGTCATTTTGCTTCGATTTAATGCTGGAGTTTCCTTTCATGAACCTATTCTCTTCCTTGCAATAATAGCTTAGATGGTATTTATGTTTATATATATATTCTCTTAAAAATTAAATTTGATTTTCATAAGCATTTTATGTGACTGAATATTACATTTTTTTCCTTAAAGCGGACAAAAACTAGCGAAATGATAGTCTAACATAACATTTTCTCTAAGCAAGTTGTTTAATATACAATTTGAAAGATGCTATCCTAGGAACATAGCTCGTGCATCAAGTGAAACTCTTTAACTAAATGCTTAAATTTCCATTAGATGGTGTGTTGGCCATAATCTTGCATTTCATTTGCTTTGTTATGATAAAAATGATTCATGTAAGGCTTTTAATTACAGAGGAAATGGCTACCTGTGCACACTCTTGCATCTTCCGGAGAGTTTTATCTTTTGGATTTGTTGCTGAAGCACAGTGTTGATATTAATGCTGTTGATGAGGTAATACTTTTAGCCGTCTACTCTTAGGATGCTACTGGTAATTGTTATAGATTTGGCTCTAGTTTCAATTGTTAGCTCTCGAACGAATAGCATTTTAATATTTCCTCAAACAAAGTTTTGATAGAAACAATGTCTCTTTCTCCAGGATGGCTTAACAGCAATTCATAAAGCTATAATTTCCAAGAAACATGCCATTACTAGTTACCTTTTGAGAAATTCAGCTAATCCTTTTGTACGTGATATGGTGAGTACATCTTCTAAGCTAGCTTACTACTTTATATGTTTATTTCCCAAAGAAAGGCAGATTAACTGAAATTAGATTACTATATATGTTTCATTTGTTGTATTTTGTTTTGGAAACCCTTAAATATGTCGAATTCCATCTAGTAATTTTGCTATAAAAATTGTGACAGGCTACAGATTTTATCACATGTTTGAAGTTGACAGTGAATTATATCAGTGACATGGTTGGTGGAATATGTTATTGATGGAATGAAACTTGAGAAGTAAATAACGAAAGATTAGATAGATATTATTATAATGGACCTCATTATGACCACATGTTTATGTTCGAATTAAAATAACAAAATTCTTTAGGTACCAAGTTAGCAGTTGTTCATTTGTTGTGCTTTAATAGTTTCTGTAGGTATAGTTGAATTGCTATAATTGTGAATATCGATCTAACTTCTCATGTTTTTTTTACCGGGCAAAAATGCTGTCAATTAATATTGGTTTTCTCTAGTAGACTTATGATTGTTCTATCTTTGTAGTGTATGATTGTAGTAATTTTGACAAGAAAATTTTAATGTGCTAAAGTGTTTTATTGTTGCTGCAGGATGGTGCTACTTTGATGCATTATGCCGTGCAAACTGCATCAAGTGAGAGTATAAAGATTCTTCTTCTATACAACGTTGACATTAATCTGGCTGATGATGTAGGCTGCAATTTCTTTTGCTTACCTTTAGTATTAATTTTCTTGGAATTTTGCATTTCAACTTTCATTTCTTTTGTAGGATGGATGGACACCGTTGCATCTTGCTGTGCAAACTCAAAGAACAGATATCGTGAGGCTTCTTTTGAAAAAAGGAGTTGATACGACCCTAAAAAATAAGGTAATATGTTGAAGGAATAATTTTTAAATTGTTGAATTCGAGCCCATTCGAAATGATAAAATTAATTTTGGTGCCCCTGTTAAAAAAAATTCCCAACTTCACGATTGGTTAGGCAGATTTAAATGTTTTCCATGTTCAATGTCTTAGTCCGGACCACCTTATGATGTAGGACATCTTAGGGCCTAGAATTCTTAATACATCTATATAAATATAATGCACAAATTCACTCTCATGAAATCCAAATTCATGGTTCACAAACTACTAATGAAAACAAAAAATATGTTTTTTAAATGAAACTTAGAAAAATAATAAGATTTAAAAGATAATTTAATGATCATTTTATCATAATTTTGCATTGAATTTAAATGTCATTAGAAGTCACACTTCGATCAGAAGTTACACTGCAAAAAAAAAAAGATCATGTTGTAAAATTTTGATCAAATTTAATTATGCAGATAAAAATCTTTAAAATTATATAAGGAAACAAGAGCAAGAAAAATTCACCAAAATTAAAAATCCAAATCTCAAGTTAGTATAGGGAGATGTGCACTCTTGAAAAGTTGTTGGTTAGCATTTGTACTGCAACAGAAAGATCCAAATCTAACCAGTATCCCAAGTACAACAAGAAAATAGAAAACTCAATAATATTTATGCCTCAAGTATCACCTATTTAGTATTTATAATGTCAAAACCCCTCCTTAAAAAACAATTTTATCATGTGGGTATTAGTTGATTCAGTTTGTAAAGATGTTGAAAGTTATGTCCTTGATCCTGAACTTGAATCCCGCTTACTACAATAAATTCACGCCCCTTTGATGGGCAAAAAAAAAGACAAAAAAAAAAAAAAAAAAAACTAAGGCATCCCAATGCAGTTAACAATCACGAATTAAAAAAAATTATGATATCCCATAACCATTAAAATACATGATCCTGTAAGCTATAAAGGTTTCAGTAATAGTTGCATATCATGCCCATCTAGAAATCAACTATCTTGAAATATGCACAAGCCATGCCAGTCGAAGGAAACAATAACAAAATGAGAGCACCAATAGTGAACTGAACCTGAACAAGTTTAGCCCAACAAAGAACTGGTAGCCGGATACAGAGACCATAGATTGTACTGAGATGTGAACAAAGAACTTAATTAGAGAAGGAATTCATTTTATACGTTTTTTTTTTCAATAAACTAATAAAATAGAAATTGGGAAGGCTATGAAAATAAAATAATTATGTATAATTAAACTTAGATTTTTTTTTTTTGTATAGAATAAGTTTGACTTAAAAATAACTTTTATAAATTAAGTATTTGATATTCTCTAATCAGATCTAGATATAATTCATGTGCTCCCCCTATTGAGTGATCCATGAATCAATAGGTCTTGTTCATTCTTGACAATGAACAAGATAGTTGTTGGTTAACAAATAAAAAATGGCTTTATAAGCAAACATTTTATAGAACTTATGTGTATATACCCATGCATGTATATTTGGTTTCTGCAGTTTCATTTGAAGAGACAACAACAACATCAAGCCTTTATCCCACTACGTGGGATCGGCTACATGAATCCTTTTTCTCCATTCTGTCATATTAATTATAGAATTTTCTCTTAAGTTTGAGGGGTACATTTCTATCACATAACAAGCCTGATGCATTCCCCCACTTCAACCATCCAACTTGAATTCTGCTGATAATATCCCCATCTGTTTCACCATCACTCTGAACAATAGATCCAATATATCTAAAACGTGTTCACTTATTAATGACTTGATCGCCCAAAGTCACAATCCCCTCACTAGGTCTATTACTACTAAAATTACACTCCATATATTAATTTACATAAAATTCATGTTAATCTTTAGAAAAAATTATCAATTGTAATAAATATTATAGAGGCCTAATCAATGCTTATAAGTGGTTTTTGAGGAAAGTGTGAGCGCCGGCTAATGGAGATCAAATTTTTATGGAGTGTGGCATCAACGGAAGGTCTTTAGAGGAGATTCGTAGGATCCTAATTTGTCTCTAATGCTATATTAAAAAGGGTTGAGAAGCATTAATCATTAAATTTTTACTAAAATTTCTTTCTAGTACAAGCATATTTATGTGCAATCTATATATTGACAAGAAAAGAGATCGATAAATAAAAAAATACAATAAGAACATATTATAATAATTAATAGCGCTTATTATTGCTATGGATAAGTTAACACATGATAATTTAGATATGTAACAAATTTCCTAAAAAATTTAGAAATTTCTAGCCCCATGATCTTACAAATTTATTAGAAATCTTGGACTTAGTCCTATATGCCTGATTTGCCATCCAACATTCACATTAATCTTGCTAATGTGGAAGATTTATTATAATATCATGTTACATTCGAGCCTCAAATATTTCCCATATAGGTTTTTCATCTGATGGTGCATATGATTTCATAGTTGTTATCTTTGTGTCTATTTTGTTATCATTTTCAGCCAAGGGATACCGTTGAATTGTTTGGCGTTCATGGCTATCTTGTTCATTTTCAAGAATGTCAATCATTATATGACACTAGAACGAAATATGTAAGAGCTTATTCATATTGCTCTACTCTTCTTGAAGAGTACTACGAATTAAGTTCACTTGAGGAGAAATTTTTTTGTCTCCAAGAGATTAGAGGGAAACCATTGAATCGTTCATCATGCATGTTGATAGATTATAAGATATTTTAGAGTAGATTGGGAGTGGTAGTTTTTAGTTGTGGGTATTCATCTCCTTAGCAGCGATTGGAATTCATTTTTTCAAAATAATGGTTGTTCTGTCATTATTCTTATCATGCTATTCTTATAAATTGCTCTTATATCTCCGTTTGTGTCAACGAAGTGAATAAAAGCGATTTCCTTGAGATTTTTTACTTTCCTGTAATTATACTTCATGTATTGTGTGATACCTACGGGCCTTTTATTGCTGTTTTTCTCATATAATTCCCAAATAAGGGAAGTATAAATAAATTACTCATGATTTAAGTTCAAATTCTGGTGTCGATAGCATATCAATTACTTATTACAGAAGAAAAAAGAAAAATTATACTTAATAATGTGTTAGTTGGATATTAAGTGCATAAAGTTATTGAAGAACAATTTGTAATATGATATTGCATTTATAAAATTATTGCTAAATTGGCGGATTCCTCTCAGGGAACTTTCATTCTTGGTAAGGGTACACAAAATGCATTATTAATATCCGTGAAAATCTTCATTCCTGTCTTAACAAGAAAATGAAACTTGTCTTCTAGGTGGATATTGAAAGGCCTTTGATTGCTCTTAATAGAATTCTATTCTTAATCTGGCTAAAAAAATTTTCCTCAAAAAATTATTTTTTGGATGAAAAAACATTGATTATCATGCTAATTCTACGATTATTGTCTTTTGGGCAATTGGGCAATCAATTCAAATGCTTTAGGGGGTTATGACAATGTGACCCCACATCTCCTTTTATTTTTAGTATTAGTTCTGATGTTCTTCATAAAAAAATCCTCTCTGCGGCTGATCATGGTTGGATTATGGGGTGCAAATATAATGTGTCTGATCCTCCTCACTTGCATTCAATTTACCGAGGGCACTTTAATTTTCAACAAGCTTTAAAGCTTAAATTTCTTTTCAATATCAGGTAAGAAGGTTATTATCAGAACTATCAACGACTTTTATTCAATGTATTTCCTTCTGCATGTTTTCCGTATTTATTACATCTTCATTGTGCTCAATATCTAACATGGTTGCTGGATATATGACAGTCAATCATCATTTGAGCACTCAGAGGCTAGCTTTTTTGTTTCAGGATGGGTTGAGACCACTGGATCTCTGCCTTTATTGTGGCCACAATGTGAGAACTTTCGAAATTATCAAGTTGCTGAAGGAGGTACCAAATTTCAACTTACATGGATAATGCCGGTTTATCCAGGAAGCTTCGTAAAGCCTCTTCATTTGCCATTTCATCATTCTTTGCAGGTAAATAGAATTTGTTTGTATCTACTTGCCGTTCTAAACATCATCCTTCACTCCAAACACTTTAGATTATAATTGGAAGACTTGGATATCAATAGCCGAAAGGTATTTTGTGTTCTTGTTAATTGCAGTGGGCAGATGCTACCGACCTCGTTCTGGTTAGAGCAGGCTATATCTCCGGATTGGATTACTGGAATATGCTTATGGCTTTGTTTGGGGCGGCTTTTTTCTTGCTGCTTAAAGCAGTTTTCTACTAGAAAGCTGTTTTAAGAAGCACTAAAAAAGCCGTCCCAAATGAAGCCTATGAGATGGGGAATGATGCTCCGAGTAAGCCAACCTATTTAAAATCTGTGTATAATTTAGGCAATAATTTCCTATTAACAGATTGATGCTAGCATCTTTTGCCTTCATTGAGTTGTTTCTGTTATTGATGTCAAATATAGCAGTGAAAAGAGTTGAAGATAGAGATTTACTACACAGCAGGTGCTGAATATCAAGTCGAGTTGCCTGGTAATTTTCTAGTTTGTGTGAATTTTGTCTGCTATTGTATATTTAGTTCATTTTTTTCACAAATGTTTGACGGTCAGTTTATACGTACATGGATCACTTAAATTTCTCTTCGGCTGGCGCATGCCATACGGTAATATGTATGGCTTGAGAGTTTAATAGCCTGATTTGCCATCTTGAGCTAGGCATCCTCATTCAGATTGATAAAAGTTAGCCTGTTCCTTCACCTTTTTCTTTCTCTTTCTCCCTATATTGATATTAGCTGCCAATATTTGTAGTGTATTGCATTCTATTTTCCTCGCATTTTGAAACCAAAAATATATAATATATAAAACAACAAAATCAACCTTTTAACCCATTATGTGGGGCTGTAAAAAAAATATTATAGTTGCGGGCTGAGAAATTTGAGACAGTAGAGTGCAAATATTTTACGTCCTTGCTATTCACAAAAAATTAGCACACAAATAGTAACTTGAAGAGATAGTAGGACACTAGAGTTTTAATGTGGAAAACCATATAAAGGGGAAAAACCACTGGTCTCATCCAGTTACAAGGATTCTACTATTGTTTAAATGAAATGCATAGATCGACATGTTCTTAAATACATGGAGAATACAATATGTTGAAGATTTTCACCAAATTCCAATCATGTGTTTATGATCTTGAATGGTTAATATATGAACAAGCGAAAGTCTGGCGGTTAGTGATCAGGAAGAGATTTTGCGGTATTTGATGAGAGGGCGAAAGTCTGAAGTCGTTCAATGGTCGTAAAGAACTCCGGAGGCGGCCAAGAGGAAATCCGGTGGCGGCCGAGAAGAAATATGGTGGCGGCCGAGAAGAACTCTGGTGATGGTCGGGAAGAACTTCTAGGATGATCGAGAAGAACTCCGATAGTGGTTGGGAAGAGCTTCGACGGTGGCCGGCGGCGAGAGACCTCTCAAATTTCTTCCCTTCTTTCCTTCCTCTTCTTATGTGAAGAATGAGTGACCTATTTATAGTTTTTTGAAATTGTCATGGCTTATAAATAGTGAGAAGATCAAGGGCAATGTGGGAGTGTTTAGTCGGACGACTCATAGCGGTTCCTTTGATCATAGAGCATTTATCAAATATTTGGGTGTCTTAACAGTGTCAAATTCAGCGATCTTGGGCTCGTTGGATTCGTCTTGCCGAGCCGCTCGATTCGATTATAAGCATGCCATATTTTGAAGTCATTTGATTATTCATTGATGCTCTGAAAGCGTCTAAATACGCTTTGGTCCTTTGATTTGGGCTTATTTGTGCTTGGATTGGGCTGGATGAGGCGTCGTCGGGTTTGTCTATTCGAGATGTTCAATTTGACTATAAGTTTGGCGAAATCAGAGTTAAGATGATCTTTAATTTAATTTCACTGGAAGCTTTTGATTCATGCTCGCATCAAGATTCGTGCCTGATCAAGATAATTTTTTGGTGACATATCAATGATATATATACAAAAAAAAAAAAAAATACAATATATATAAAATAAAATTTTGAGGGTTTTAAATACCCAAAATATATGTTCTACATTTAGGGCATCTGTAACTGAAAAACCTTTTTTCCACTTCAAAATGCAGTAACAATCATATCATCTCCAATCGAGCGCCATTTCTAACATCAACAACAACAACAACAACAACATCAAGCCTTTATCCCACTACGTGGGGTCGGCTACATGAATCCTTTTTCTCCATTGTGTCCTATTAAATTTTACATTATATTTATTATACTTTGCATCATTTTACATTCCAACTAAACACCAAAATTTATAAAATTATTGCATTTAAAATTCTTTACACTTTAAAGTAATCCAACCAAATAAACCCCAAAAAAGAAGTCTATTCATATTGGGCATCATCCATCCGTTGTATGCATGCTTTCAATTGCCATTTGCAGATCTTCCCAACTCATCCATATCTCTTGATTTCTTTTTGCCTGTTCCATTTTTGTTTCCATGAACCGTTGAGGGCATTTTGATGTTGACTCCGAAAAAAGATGTATTGTTTAGTTCTGAGGCTTTGGAGTAGAACCTGGACTAATCAAGGCCTTCAGCCTAATCAAGTCCCATGACACCATTTCTATAGGGTAATTCCTTCAATGATTTGCAAAGTGTGAGTTTTGGATACAAGCTTTAAATTATTTTATTTTGTAGGGTTGCGATCGGGCGTGAGCCTTACCTAAAATTTGGCTCGCCTTACCTAAAATTTGGCTCACCAAATTAATGGCAGGCTCGAACTTGAACTTTAGTCGCGCTTGCATGTTGATCTCGAATTTATCTTGGATTACGAATACGCTCAAGCTTGACTCGTGAGCGCTAAGTTCCCCAAATTCTTGAAATCGTGACGGGAGCTTTTTCGAGCTCTCGGGGGAGAAATGGGATTTAACTTAAAAGGTGGAGAAATCCAACCAGTTCTTGACCCAACAAATGATCCTTGCTAAGTTAGAACTTAAGCTCATATCATATATAAGCTTGTGACTTCATAATTTTGAGTTACGAGCGTGTTAACTAGTCGAGTTCAAGTGAGATGATTGTTCTTACTTGCACCCCTAATCTAGGATATAGCAAGCTCAAACTCTAATTAATATAGGATAGAGCGCAGCGAAATGCGATATGTGGTGTGAATCGCAAAATCTTGAGAACCATCGAGTCTTTGAACGCAAGTTGCGCCTGTGGCCAACTAGCCAAGGGAACGTCTGCCTGGGCGTCAGGTGTTACGAAAGTAAGAAAAAAAATCAAATTAATGAATTTAATATTTCATGGTAGAGGTTGGGGGTTGGGAGTGACAAGTTTTTTAGATTAATTGGCTTCTCTGTGTTTGGAAGCGGACGAAGATTTCAACCTCTCCACCCTTGTTTAAAGGTTTAATCCTCAATCTGATCAATGTATTTATATGTGATTTTAGCATGGAGATGTAACAAAAAAAAAAAAAAAAAAAAAATTTAAACGTATTTTTCATTTGATACAAGTTTTATAAACTGCATTACAGAATTAAAGGAGAATAAAGATTGATGATATTAAGGCTTTGTATCGAATAGCTTTTTTACTGCATTCTAAGTCAGCTTTTTAGTACACAAAATTTTCAACTTGAATTTTTTGTATTAAAAAACTGTTTAAAAAGCAATAAAAAATTGTCTCAAATGAAACCTAAGTCTTATAAATTTTACTTTCAATTGGTGTTTTTTTATTTTTTAATTATTATTATCTCAGCTTTTTTGATATTTTAATGATGATGAGTTATTTTTTATAATCAAAATTATTAATTTAGGATAGCTTTAAAAGAGAGTTGCATCAAAATTATTAAAATTTTATTTGCAATTTCTATAAATTCTAATATTATTTAAAATTGTTATTTGATTGCTTTTAAAAGTAAACAATAATAATAAATGTGATTTTTGCCTTTTATAAAAGATGCTTAAATTTTCTTGTTAGTTTTAAATTTAAAAACTTGTTGCGGACTAGAATATATGCGGCAATAGAGTAAAAAATATAACGTCTTAACAATATTCGTATATCCAACACAACAGATAATTAAGGGAGAGAAGCACTTGAAATTTTTTTAAATGGAAAACCGAAAAGAGAAAAACCACGGGGCTTGGCTCGGATGAGAAATTTCCATTATATCTGGATTGGTTATTCCAACTAAACACCAAAATTTATAAAATTATTGCATTTAAAATTCTTTACACTTTAAAGTAATCCAACCAAATAAACCCCAAAAAAGAAGTCTATTCATATTGGGCATCATCCATCCGTTGTATGCATGCTTTCAATTGCCATTTGCAGATCTTCCCAACTCATCCATATCTATTGATTTCTCTTTTGCCTGTTCCATTTTTGGTTTCATGAACCGTTGAGGGCATTTTGATGTTGACTCCGAAAAAAGATGTATTGTTTAGTTCTGAGGCTTTGGAGTAGAACCTGGACTAATCAAGGCCTTCAGCCTAATCAAGTCCCATGACACCATTTCTATAGGGTAATTCCTTCTATGATTTGCAAAGTGTGAGTTTTGGATACAAGCTTTAAATTACTTTATTTTGTAGGGTTGCGATCGGGCGTGAGCCTTACCTAAAATTTGGCTCGCCTTACCTAAAATTTGGCTCGAGCTTGTATGTTGATCTTGAATTTATCTTGGATTACGAATACGCTCAAGCTTGACTCGTGAGCGCTAAGTTCCCCAAATTCTTGAAATCGTGACGGGAGCTTTTTCGAGCTCTTGGGGGAGAAATGTGATTTAGCTTAAAAGGTGGAGAAATCCAACCAGTTCTTGACCCAACAAATGATCATTGTTAAGCTCGAACTCAAGCTCGTAGCATATATAAGCTTTTTGGCTTCATAATTTTGACTTACGAGCGTGCTAACTAGTCGAGCTCAAGTGAGATGGTTGTTCATACTTGCACCCATAATCTAGGATATAGCAGGCTCAAACTCGAATTAATATACGATAGAGCGCAGCGAAATGCGATACGTGGCGTGAATTGCAAAATCTTGAGAACCATCGAGTCTTTGAACGCAAGTTGCGCCTGCGGCCAACTAGCCAAGGGCACGTCTGCCTGGGCGTCAAGTGTCACGAAAGTAAGAAAAAAAAATCAAATTAATGAATTTAATATTTCATGGTAGAGGTTGGGGATCTGCCCGACCCAAAAATTTTAGTTGATTATTTATGGGAGTGGCATTTTTTTTAGATTAATTGGCTTCTCTGTGTTTGGAACCGGACAAAGATTTCAACCTCTCCACCATTTTTTAACGGTTTAATCCTCAATCTGATCAATGCATTTCCATGTGATTTTAGCATGGAGATATAACAAAAATAAAAAAATAAAACGTATTTTTTATTTGATGGAATTCTTTAAATTTATTCTACAAGTTTTATAAACTGCATTACAGAATTAAAGGATAATAAAGCTTGGTGATATTAAGGCTTTGTATGGGATATCTTTCTTACTGCCTTTTTAGTACACAAATTTTTCAACTTGCATTTTTTTTTATTAAAAAATTATTTTAAAAAGTAATAAAAAAGTTGTCTCAAATCGTAAGTTTTATAATTTTTATTTTAAATTGGTGTTTTATTTATTTATTTATTATTATTATCTCAGCTTTTTTGATATTTTAATGATGATAAGTTATTTTTTATAATCAAAATTATTAATTTATGATAGCTTTAAAAGAGAGTTGCATCAAAATTATTAAAATTTTATTTGCAATTACTATAAATTCTAATATTGTTTAAAATTGTTATTTGATTACTTTTAAAAGTAAACAATAATAATAAATGTGATTTTTGCCTTTTATAAAAGAAGCTTAAATTTTCTTGTTAGTTTTAAATTTAAAAACTTGTTGCGGACTAGAATATATGCGACAATAGAGTAAAAAATATAACGTCTTAACAATATACGTATATCCAACACATCAACAGATAATTAAGGGAGAGAAGCACCAGATATTGTTTTACGTGGAAAACCGAAAAGGGAAAAATCACAGAGCTTGGCTCGGATGAGAAATTTCCATTATATCTGGATTGGTTACAAAGTTTGATTTGCTCCTTTATTTGGAGATGCTAGAATTACAACAAGTTAATAATCAAACAAAAATCTGGCGATTGATGAACTGATCAAAATAAGTCAGTGGTTGGAAAGAACTTTAGCGACGGTCCAGAAGAAAACTCAGGCAATGGTTGGCAAGAAAATTCTGGCATAATCGGGAGAAACTCCGGTGGTGGTTGGCAATAACTCCGGCGGTGGTTGGCAATAACTCCGTCGGTGATCGGCAGGAACTCCAACGGTGGTCGGTGGCAAGAGAGCTCTCAAATTCCTCCCTTCCTTCTCTTCTTATCCTCCCCCCTCATAAGAAGAGTGGGGTCTATTTATAATTTTTTGACAGTGGCATGTCTTGTAAATATATGGAGGATCAAGGTCAAAATGGGAGTGATTTGAATGGACGGTTGATATCGATCCCTTGATCATGGACCGTTCATTGGTCAATTGGATGCCTTAATGATTTCAGAATTCAGTGAGCTTGGGCCCGTTGGATTCGTCTCGTCGAGCCGCTCGATTCGACTATAAGCATGTCATGTTTGAAGCTCATTTGGTAATCCAAATTATAGTTTGAACCTCCCAAAAAAGCTTTGAACCCTTGATTTAAACTCATTTGGGCTAGGATTGGACTTATTTTGATGTCATTGGGTTCATCTTTTCGAGACGTTCAGTTCGACTATAAGTTTGCTGAAATCGGAGTTTGGATGGTCCCCGATTTAACTTCAGAAGTGTTCAACTCAATTTTGCTTTAAGATCCGTGCTGAATTAAGACTATTTTTGGTAACATATCAAAACTCAATTTTAATCAAAGCAATATTTAGAATAACATTAACTTATAGAGGTAATAATGATTTATTTTTTGAAGGTATGATATAGTGCAATATACCTACCCACAAAGCTTCAGTCACCTCAGCCCTCCACTTAAAAAAAATATATATATATATATTATTTTCGAGAGGTGCGCACGGGAGAATCCAACCGCAATTATTTACCAAACAATGGGGTCCTTCACTCCTCACTATTTGTGGGCAAATTATTACGTCTGGTGTCTGGATTCTTTCGGATATCAATTCAGACGCGTCATGTCACTCAAATATACCGGGCCACAGTATATTTGGGTGATGTGGCTCGTTTAGATTGGATGTCTGGACGTCCAGTGACCGGACGTAATAATTCGCCATATTTGTGGTTGTATAGTGTATAGGCATGATTGGCTAAAACCAAGCTTTTCTTAGTCGGCAAAAACAAAGTCATCAACTTGGATGTCTGTGCTCCTTCGAAGCTAAATCAGAATGCGTCATGTCATTTAGTATACAACATCATTATATAGCAAAAAAATGATGTGGCGCGTCCTGATTCGTCTTCAAATGATAGGCAATGTCCACCCAAAATAATTTTTCGTGCCGTGGGTGGAGAGAGTATAAGGCGTCATTTCATATGATTTTTTTTATTAATTTGTGAAGTTAAAAAATATTTTTATAAATTTTTTAAAGACAATATTTTTTTGAAAATAATAATCAAATAAAAATTATAATTATATTATGAAAAACAGAGCAATAAAAAGAAATGTATCAGAAATGAAACCTAAGTTATTTTATTCTATTTTACTAATGAAAGGCTAATGCTTGCTAAATTTGATAATATTAGATAATGATAATGATGATCTAATTGATGTTACATCACTATATAATATGGCGATCTTGTTTAGATTTTTTTTCAATATTTTTATTAAAAGGATAAATCACTCATTCAAGATAATTATTGAGCGTGGGGATGGCGCATATTTGACTGCAATATATAATGACTTGTAATAAATCTTCAAAATATAAAAAATCATTGAGACAAAATGGTGTAATAATTTCATGTATTTTAGAATAGTCTCATTGTAGTTATTACGATCATTGCAGCTTCTTAAATTTTTTATATTAATGTATTTGAAATTTTGAATGATTTAATGATTAAAATTTTAATATTATGATAAATTTCATTTTTTTTATCTTATCTATGAGGTTCTCTATGCAATTTTCTAATCTATGAGGTTCTCTATGAAAATTTGATGGTTAAGCAAACTTAGACACAACCTATGACATGAATGGAGAAGCTTGCAATAGTTGTGTGTGATCAAATGCATGAGCATGTACAGTGTGTACAAAATAGAGAAATAATAATAAGAAAAGCCTATGTAGCTCCACCTAATATGAGTCCCGATGAAAAGTTACATTCAGAATCCGCACGTAATAATCTCCCCCTGATAAGATGGTTTTCGAGTGGATTGATATACATATTAGTATCCTTATAGCACTAAGAGTGTGCTTGTAAGATGGTTGACATGGAGTAACACGAGCAATTGTCTGGATTTTAAGGTCAATTAGTGAAATGAGTCAAATAAAGGAATGCTAGGATCATGCTCGTGCTAAAGTGACATAGGGCAAATTATTTATTCTATGATAAGTATTATTGATCATGGAATTTAAATCTATAGTATGTCTATGTACTTGGTAAGCCAATCTATACTTTTTTTTTGTGACACTTAGGTCAATTAATACATTTTTTTTGGAACGGGATATTCACCCGCTGCTATCCTCGAAAAGGCACTTAGCGGCGTGACTAATCTTCGGTTGACCTAGAGGAGGCACGTATCATAGAAACCTCCTGGCCCGCACTTAATTGAACCTCACTTAAGAGGCGCTGCCGCTTGAGGGGAATCGAGCATAGGTTGAGGGGTTCCCAACCGTACTCATCCACCAACCAAACTAAGCAACGGTGGGTTATTAATGTAAATTCACTCACATATCATATATATATAAGATTAAAATTTAAATTTTTTTAATTAATAGTCAAAACTCTCAACCAACGGAACACTTAATAACTTTGATTTTGAGCCGATCTTGACCCGGCTGCTTTACTACACGTGAAGCCAAATCCAAAGAAAGCTTGTACGAAGACAGCCGCAGGCCCTTAATCGACCGCCACCGAAATATGTCTGTACGAAATCACAGCCGTCCGTTTCCGAGTAAAACGGTTACACCGAAACAGAGCAGAAAACGGCATACCGCCCACTCTGTCGCGAGAGAGGAAAACCATCCAAAATCGGTTTTGGCCTTCAGAATCAAGAAAGAAACGAGTTAGCTGGAGGAGAGAGAGATGAGAAAGATGGATTAACAGTGCGTTGGAGATGACTGGTTTGGATCCCCCTGCTCTTTGATCTTCGCCGATGAGATGGGACAGTGCGCATCGCGGCGGTCTTCGAAAGCTAACGGCGAGGGATGGGCCTCAGAACGGTCATCGTCGGAGAAGCTTGGGTGGCTCGCGGCGGCAAGAGAGCAGCGTTCCAGGCTCTACATCTTTAGGAGGTGCGTCATCATGCTCTTATGTTGGCATAAGTATGGAAAGCGCTGATATTTTGGTGTAAGGATTGCAATAGTATTGTTGTGTGTAAGGTGTTTGTGAATTTGCCGCTGTTAAAAACATTGTGGTTCTTGTGGGTATTGGGGATATCGTGTACATATATAAATGTTGTCGTGGGGATTATGATTGTAATTATTGTTATCTATCAGGAGTTTGAAGACATTGACTGGTATGAAATTTTCTGTTTTGATTGCACGCTTTTATTTTTTGATTCTCAAGTTCTTTTCTTGTGTATGCCAAGGCCGAGCGGCAACCATTTTTGGGCAAGTAGCTTTAGCTTTTTGTAATTTGCATCTGTCTGATAGAGGTTTTATATATCCTATGAAATTTAATTCAGATTATTCTATTTATGTTGAATTTCTATTTGAAATATCTGGGATTCTGACATTCTTTTGTACTGACATTTGAGGTAGGATATGATCTGATATTCGATGTTTTCCCTTTGATTTATGAAAAAAGAACCACCTTTGATAGGGGTGTTTCAGCTTAATAGATTTTGTAATCCTGTTAAACAAGTTGTAGGCCTGTGAGGGATTCATTCTTGCATTCTTAATTTTTAATTTTTTTAATGAATTATGGCTTTTTTTGGAGTAATATTCCTTTATTCGCTTATGAAAAATTCTTGTTTATGCGTGTATTTAAATTTGGAAGGCCGGCAATGGAATTATGTTAAGTAATTCAGATAAACAAGTAACTAAGCTTCTTTTTGTCTTTTCTTATGACTGTATATGATTGTTTTTTTTTTTTTTTCCTTTTTTCGGTGGGCAATGGGGTTGGGGTGTGATAAGCCTGAATTCTTTGTCACGTGGGGTATTCTTCTTCTTCGTTATGGTAGTAATTCTATTTAGTGTAGAATTTTTTCAAACTTCTAATTATGTTAAAGGCTTTGTTCACTTCATTAACTGAAAAACTACAGAGTAGTATTTACAACGGGCAGCTATTGCAGGTGAAGGATTTGAACATATAAACGAAAATAGATTTTATTGCTTTCGCAAGATTTGAACTTTAAACCTCTACTCTAGAGATCTAAGGAAAGACCACTCAACCATTTGGTTTGTGGTGAAAATAGACCTGCACTAGTCAGCAGTAGGTGATCATGAATGAATTATACCGGAGAATGTCCTGGATTTCTAATTTATTGATTTGTCTCTGTTTGGATACAAACTGGATTTACAAAGAATTGCGAGTTTAGTATTTAAGTATGGTTTTATTTGTGTCCAAGCTTGTTTTACTTGCCAATGAGCTGTATTCATGTATATTTTATTGACTTTGAGAAGACAGATGGAGTATTGGCTAACATTTGAATTAGTTTTAAATTATAAGAAGAGTTCCCAATCATATTAGTTGTTTTTTTTGGGAAAATGTTGTAAGAAAAACTCTGGATTGTGAATCACGGAACGTTGGTGCACTGCTAGAATGCAAAATAATGAGCTCGATCATGAAAAGTGGTCGTAGACAACAAAAATTTATGAATTACAATCCAAAAGTTGTTAGCTATGTGCAAGTATTATTGTAGTTTGAAAAACAAAGCTGATAGAAATGTCCCAAATGGATGCTATTGATGTTTAACATTAAAGTTCATATATTTTTTAATTGATTTTGGACATGCTTAGAAAGAATTTGCAAAATGAGTTACTTTGATTTTTGTCCTTTTATATATATGATATAATTCTAATATTCATAACATTTGCTTGAAGAAAATATTCAAAAAGATGACTGACTTAGGATGAATAGTGCAAAACTGAGTTTATAAAATATAAATTTAGCATGCGTGAAATTGATATTTATCAATCTAGATTGCTAGAAGATCAATTAGTACATTGATATGATAGATTTATTTATCTTATGGCATGCAAAAGAGTTCTCTTTAGTTAATGACACTGTAACACCTCAAGATTAAATTTTAGAAGAATTGTTTATTTTTAATCTCTTAATTAATTAATTAGAGCCTATATGAATTCATCAACATAAATCTATCCAGCAAAAGCAACTAAAAATCATATACATCAAAATATAAAATTATATTCATCCCTCAAAATTCGTGTATAATAGCCAATAGTTCAATTTATACATTCATTAGTCTAGCTTTTAGCTTTTGATTATAAAAGAATAAAATTTAAAAAAAAATTGCATAAACAAAATAAAACATGAATCCTAAATCTATCCTTACTCTATTGGATCCTGACCACTTCCTAAAAACATGTAAAATCATAAATTGAGCTAACAACTCAGTAGGTTATCAGAACTTATAACTGAAATTAATGCAAGACAATAGAAATAATATACATGTAATCATTCAATCACTATCAGTATGAATATATATTCTATTGTACAGACAAATCTAACAAAAATCATTCTTAATCATATCAATCCTATTTACAGGAATCGGTCATATCACAAGTTATTTAAGTCATGTGGCTTTCATATCATAAGTCGTTACTTCCTGTCCGCCGGCATGTTATATCATATCAATTTGTCTTGTTATACATCTATTTTCATATCATTTAGGATTACACCGCATATCTTATTTTAAAAGAAAGTATGTTGGCACAGTCTCTTATACAGGGTAATATGTCTCTAACAAACCTAAATCAGTCAATCATTTTTTGCATACACACATTTCACATAATGTAAAATATGATAAACATATGATATTTTACTCAATACTCAACTTATTCTATCATTTTGATGCATATAAAATTTGCATATAAATCAAGAATAGTAGAATTCATAAGAAAATGCAGTGTGCTTTTTTCACATATATGTACCTAAAATAGTTGTATTGCAATAAGTATGCATGTCATACACTGATATCATGGTCTTTTGATACTTATTTTTTTAATTTTATATTTATCTAAAAGTTTTAAATTAAGTATTTTCCCCAAAATATAAAAAATACTAGGTAAAAATTCAACATATTCATGCCAATATGTGCAAAATGATTAAAACTATAACATACTAAAAGTTACATGGTGGAAGCTTACTAAAAATTGAGATATCACAACTTTGTGAGTTTGGACTAAATTAAAATTAAGAAAACACAAAATAAGCAAAATCATTGAAATCATAGGAAGGGTAACGATATCCTATCTCGAGACGAGCACATTTCCAAATAATTTCAGTAAGACTCCTATTCATGATATTGATAGTGATGATTTGAGTGCGGTAAGCAAACAAACCTCTATTTTGTTTATTTTTTTGCTTTGACGTGAAAGCCTCCTTTACATAAAGTTCTTGACCGGTGTCGTTTGTTTGGATTTGTTCTCCCTATGTCTTGGCACTATTAACACTGCAGCATTAGGTAGATTCAGATTTCATATTACTTATATCATCTGCTCTTTGTTATGCAAATCCATTGTATGCCAAAAGATTCTTTGAGCACTCAAAAAAGTGATATTTCAATTAACTTCACATGACATGAATCTATGCAATGATTCAGGTAGCTAATTAAAGTCTACACACCTTCCATAGATTTCATAGACCATATGAAATTGTTCTGTGGTCTTCTTCATCTATTGATCTGCATTTTGCTCCCTTTATTTCTTCTTATTAAAATAATGAATAAAGTTTCTTGATTGGTAAAGGTAGAAAAGCTGGGAAGGTCAGGTAGAAAATAATTGAAAGAATGTATTTTTTCTTCTTTTCTAGATAATAAAAGAAAGAAACACACCGATGCTTAGGTTGGGGGGTTCCTTGGTGGGCAAGTACGGTTTGGAACCCCCCAACTTGTGTTCGAATCCCCTCAAGCGACAACGTCTCTTGAGTGGGTTCCCAATAAGTGCGGGCCATGAGGTTATTTGGAGTGGGTGCCTCTTCTAGGTCAACTGAGAGGATTAGTTACGCTGCCAAGCGCCTCACAACCTAAGGTGGCAGCGAGTAGATATCCCATTCCAAAAAAAAAAGAAAAAAAAAAGAAAGAAAGTTACATCAGTAGGTCAGCAAAAGTAAAGCTATCAAATTACGCAATGTTGAAATAAAATTTAATTTGCATTTAAATATGTTCAAAGCCCTAAAAAATAAAGCTTAGTGAGTCTGTTTATGCAGCCTAACTTGGCCTATTAGTTGAGAGCCTAAGAAGTTGAGAGATTGAGGTATTATATATATGTGCATGTGAATTTGCCATATAATTAGCTCAAAATCTAAAAAATAACAACAAAATGAGCCCATTGGAGTACAAAGCCACCCTTAAGAAAACTTCAAGCTTGCAGATACTTGATACAGGAAGATGGCAATGATTACTATTCATTTTCTGCCATTTTCTTTTTTCAATCTATAGTTTTCATTATACTACAACAACAATATCATCAAGCTTTTGTCCTACTACATGGGATCAGCAACATGAATCATTTTTCTCCATTGTGCCTTATTAAAAGTCAAATTATGAAACTAATAAATAGGATAAAGATGAATTATTTTGTGAAAGAATTTTTGGAACCATAAAAAAATTTCACTTTCAAGGAAAAAGAAATCTTGTAAAGAATGCATGGTGGAATTTATTAATTCTTGGATACAAATGTACCAAATTGGATGCATCAAAAGTAAATGTCTAATGACTATGGTGGTATCTGAAACGTCTTTCTATTTATATTGCGAATCTCTTAGATAAATCTTTTAGGGAATCAGAAACATGATGTGTGATATGATCAAAATTTTCATTTGCTAGATTTAGTCCTAGTAATTATTAAAATTCTAAATCGATTATCTTCTATATCAAATCTGTTTTTTGGCACTAAAAAAGAGCAATGAAGTAACTGTAGTCATCTTAGACAATGCATGTGGTGCAAGATGATGATCTTCTCTACTTTTGAAGAAAAAGAGAGCATAGGAGACAAGACATAGCAGTACATTTGGAGGTCATGAATCATATGGTGAATCCAATCAATTATCTGTTTGAAAGTTTTCATAGCTTGAATAACCTATCTTTGTCCTTACTTTCTAGGTGTGAGTGGCATTTACAATGATGTCTTTAATTGATGGGAAAACATATTCAAGTTTCTTCAGTTTTGGTTCCTGATAACTGGTAGTGCTCATTTTGTTATTATCTCTCCATGTATTTGAGAATTTTGAAGAATCTCTTAGTGAAATTTGAGAATTACTGACATTGGCTATTACTTGACTGAGGTTTTGTTTGGGATGGTTTTCTTACTGTTTCTTAAAATAACTTTTGTACTAAAAAGTTGTTTTAAGCAGTAAGAAAGCTGTCCCAAACAAAACTTGTTCTTAGGGGTTATTTTATTAGTTCATATATGATTAGAGGTCAGACTACTTTGACATTCATTCTGCTATTCATTTTTTTCTAAAATGTTTTTATTTTTGAGAGAGGATACTATGATATTTTTGTGTGCTTGAAGATTTGCGATAATGGAAAACGAGGTTTTCGTCAGAAGTTTTGCACATGCATCATATACATAAAATGAGGTTGAAGCTTACAAGTGGTATTAGGGTTTTTAAGTGAAAATTTTATGATGGAACAATCATGACGTTGATATTAGTTGATGACAAGTAAAGCAATTGAGCAAGTGATTGTCGGTGTGAGTTCATGAAGAGAGACGAAGATCTAGTGATGGATGGTGATAATGATCAACCGATGGTGATAAAACAACGATGAACATCAAAATCAGCTGTCAATAAGTGATGATGGTCAAACGATGACGGGCGTTGATGACTTACTGTCAGTTAACAACTAAAATTGATTTAATGCTCGCAAAATGTTTATATTATTACTAAGTAAATGCATATTTCATAAAATAAAACCCAAAGAATAAATCTATAATATTACATGTATTTTGCAAATAAACTCTTGAACTATTTGGGTTTGGATCTTTCATACCAACCCCATAAAATTTACAATCCCAATAAATTAATTTATCATATTTGTTAGACAAATCATATGGTTATATAAAGATAATCTTTAGTTATTTTAAAATGATCTGATATACCTATTAGGAAATAATTGAACCTATGATTTAGGAAAGATAAATTATCCATCTCACCATGAAAGTTTTGGTTCACCTACAATCATTAAAAAAATATTATCTAGTTAATTATTTTATTGGATGAGACTAACAACATTATTGCAAACTTGCAACTGTGGTTAAGCCCTTAAGCCCATGGGTTTTCTATTTTTCTCAAATAAAATTATTTATAGGCCAATTAATTATATTATTAGAGAAATTCATATCAAACAAGTTTATTTGCCTCCATGAAAGTGGTGTCTATCTATAGCTTTTTTATTATTTTATAAAATGATTTTTTATACAATAATTTATAATTTTCAAAAATATTATATTAAAAAGCTTCTTTAGAAAGCGGTACGAAAGTTGTGCCGAACGAAGTCTTAGATATTTGATATGAAAATGAACTATGGGTGGTATTTATGTAATATTAAAATTTTAGGTGTTAAATATGTAAATAGAATAATATTAAGTGGTATGTATGTAAATCTCCCTATATGAAAATTATTGTAACAATAAATATGAAAATTATGAAAATAAATATGAAAATTATTGTCCTGTTGTTTAAAAAAATATTTATAATACTCACAATAATTTTTGAAAATATTTATTTTTTGTCAACATCTTAACAAAAAGTTAAAGGCTTCTGAAAAAGCCATAAGTATTTGTTTGGGATAACTTTTTGATTGCTTTGCTTTCAGATCATAATCACACTTTCCTTCGACAACTATTTTTTGTTATTTCATACTATTTTTTTAGAAAAATTTGAGGTGGGAAATTGCTTTTTTTATTCAAATTTTTTTTTAGACTTATTAGTTCGTGACAGCTTTCTTATTTTTTTAAAGCAATTTTTTAGTACAAAAATTTCTTGAACTCAAAAAATTTTTAACTAAAAAATTGCTTTAGAGTTTAGTTTGGGATAGCTTTCTCACTGCTTTATGAAGTAGTTTTTTAGTACAATTTTTTTTTAAATTTGATTTTTTTCAGGAAAGCTGCTTCATAAAGCAGTAAGAAAGTTATCTCAAACGAAGTCTTACTAATATGTGGGAGCTATAATAAAGTTATGAGAGAAAAATAAACATATTTATAATACCCATAGTAATTTCTAAAAAAAAAATAATTTCCTATAATAATTTAACAATAATTTTTATAAAAAACTACAACCGTTCTAAACAAGCATTAAATCACTCATGAAGTTTGAGAATTCATAATCTATCTTAGAAAAAAGGTTCCATAATAAGGTAATAATTAAAATTTTCATTAGGAAATAAATTTATGGAAAAAAACTTAATCCTTAATTCCAAATATAAACTCGAATTAATAATGAAAATAAACATTTAAACCAATCTTATGTAAGCTAAGTTTTTCTAATCAAATGTTTTGTTTAAGGGCTATTATTATTATTATTATTTTCAAAACAATCTAAAAAATGTAACGGAAAGTGAGAACTATATTGTCAAAAAAAGATTATGTGCAAAATAATTTATAATAAATGTAATTTTTAAATATAAAACCAATATTTCATTTTACAAAATGTTATAAGAACAAAAATAGAGAGCTAAGAAAATTATTTTGTATCTATGGAGAAAAATGATTAGTTAATTTGAAATGTTCATTATCCCTTACTAACACATAAAATAGGAAAAATTTTGGGATCAGATATTTTGACCTAATAAGAGGAATTTGATGATATGTTTTATAATTGTCAAATTTATTTTGAAATAAATGTAAATATACAATCAAATAATCGAATTATTGCACAGTGGTGTGAACTGCGGAAGAGGAAAGAAGGCAGACCGGCGGGCCACAGAAGTCTCATGAGCTACACACAAGCTCATTTTTAGTGGCACAACCTGATCTCTAGTTCGCCTTTTGAGCTTGAGTCGAGTTTAAGCTCGGAATTTGGCTTGCGAGTTGTGACATCCCAGGCATCTATAGTGAAAGGATTCATCGACATACTTTTCTTCTTATTCTTTCTTTTCGCTCAGATCAATACAAACATCCATAAATGATAATTGCATTAAAGAAAATAAATACAACATAAAATATAATTCACATTTCATAGTTACAATCTCAAAAGTGGCGTCCAAAAGAATATATACAATAGCCGCACATGCTACAAAACAATGCATGAACTAAAAACTACTAAAACTATACTAGTAGATGTATGAAGCTTCATGCGGGAGGTTCTGTACCTAAAATCATTAACCACATATAATGAGCTTAAATAGCACAGCAGGTCACCAAAGCCTACAACTGAAGTCAAAGCACGGTACGGAAGCAATATGCATGTCAATCAGTCAAATCAATATTAGCCACTTGCACATGATCATTGAATCGATGCAGATACGGAAATCAGTACAGAAATAGTAATCAATGCATAATCAGTAAAATCCAAAATCATCAGTAGAAGAATCGGTAAACAGTAAAAAAATTTATAAATATCAATATATCAGTTAAATTAATATCGTATCAATTAATAGAATCAATCAAGTCATTAAATAAAGAAATAATCTCCGATCAATAATATCAATCAGTATGAAATCATATAAAACAATCAAATCAATACATCGTGAAGAACAGTTAAAATCACATCAATATAGTAAAAACATAATCCATATCACGTGCTCAGTGTATCACATGCAATACAGTTAATCTATATCACGTGTTCAGTGAATCACATATTGTCAGTCTTATCAGTGTATCACTTATATCACATGTATCAGTCAGTATTCAGTGTATCATGTGCTATAAGATCAGCACAATGAATCGGTAGTATCGGTGAATCAATAGTATCAACGAATCAGTAGTAGAATCGGTAAACAGTATGCAATATCAATGAAATCGTGCAGTGACAATAACCTCAAAAATCCGTCAGTAAATCCATTCAGTATCAATAAATCAATTCAATATCAATAAATCCGTCGATATCAATAAATCAATAAATCCATAATGAAATCATAAGAACAAAACTTTAAACATGCAATTCAATACAATAGTCTTACTTAACAAGTACAATCACTGGCTATTAAGGCGTTTTTCAAGGTTAGTATCGATGTTAGTAATCCGTTGGCTCAGTAAATAGAGTTGTCACCCTTGTCCGTCGGCACAATAATCTCCTTATGACTCCCAATCATTATATCACGTGATCAATAGAGGATAACACCAAACCCTTTTTAAAGGAAAGCTCGTCGGCCCACCATCCTGTACAGGTAAATTTTCAACCAACGGTTCAACCAGTCTTTACTTGTCTTTCAATAATATCACAGTATTTCAATCATATATCCACATTCATATACATCTCATTAATGCATTGAAATCAACAAACACAATTCAACTCAATCTAAGAAAATCCTTAAACTATCGTACAGTCGACATAAATCCCAAATAGAGATAAAATACACAGTTTTAGAAAACTACCAATTACTAGAAATCGGATAAAACATCATTTCTAAACTTTACTTGTACTGAAGCACTATTTTTCGACATCAAGATAATTTTCTATTCGATAAAAATCACACATAATTCAAAATACTCGGTGAAAATTTTTCAGAAAATACTCAAATCGTGCAAAATCATCATTTCTATAACATACCAAAAGTTACGCGGTAAAAGTTTTGTCAATACAAAGATATGCAAGAATTTCGGTAACGGAAACACAAAACTGAGCAGAAAAATATCAAAACACAAAATCTTCGAAATCAGAAATAGGATTTGGATTCCTTACAGCGAGACAAACAATTCTTCTAACAGCAGCGTCGGACAAAAATCGCTTCGCGGCCTCCAAAACCGAGCTTTCCTCTTCTCTTTCCTTCTCTTTCTCTCTCCAGCTTTCTCTCTTTTCAAAATATCTCAAACGGTCCAAAAATAGAGAAAAGATATGTACATTTGTCTAGACGATGTTTCCCATTCGTCCCAGGACGAAGCTATATGGATACGAGCATACAAACGATAATTAATTTTGTCCCTGAACGATGCTCTCGGGTAAAAATTCGTCCCGGACGAACTCAGGTTCGTATGGACGAACCTGCACTTTACTCAGTTCGTACGTACTAACCATACAGATTTTCACAATTTTCTTCAGTTCCTCCCGTACTAAGGTTAGTTTGTACAGACTAACTGTACTAAAAAAAATGAAATTTGGAGGGGTTTTACACGAGTCGAGCTCCAGTTAAGTCTGATTTGAGCTCGACTTGACTTATTTGCACCCCTACACCCACAACAACCACCACAAAGCCAATAGGGTAGGAGCCGAGAACCATCACAGTGGCTTAAGAGTTTCTCTTAAGCTTTAGCGCTGTTGTATTATTAGATATTAATTGAGTTTAGTTAGTAGGTTTCCAGTTAAATTCCTGATATCACTGGTGATGTAGTGGATTGTCGAAAGAATTGACCTGCAAGAAGGATTTGATCCCAATCCAGGGAATAAGAGGAACACAAGCTCTAAGGCTTCAAAGAGTATAATATTTCTTCCCCCTTTTTCTACTCAATGCATACATATATAACCCATCTATAGAATATTCTAGAGAAACTTGTAACAAACTAGATAAGGAATTCCTAATGAGAGCTATTAGCTATAATGTTCCACATCAACTGGTTAAAGCATGTTATAGTAGTATAATAAAAGGGTATAAGCTTTAATGAGATCAATAAAAAAATCATTTTCTTCTCTAACTTTTTATCGTCTTTCCTCTTTTTTAGTTATCATGTTCTTCGTCAATATCTATCACCGCCAACTTGGATGTCACTTGCCCTTACCACTAATGGAAAAATTATTTTGTGCGTTCATCGAACGTCGTCCAAAGATGAATGAGAACACACCTCATCATTTTTCTGCTATGTACCACTGCTAAGTAGCGCTCGGTACCGGGTGACAACATATTCTGATTTGCCTTTGAACCATTCGGTGACTGCACAGAATAATTTCTCCTACCAATGGTGATGTCTAATGTCGACACCAAGAGTTGTGCTTTTTTTGTGTTTGTAGTCTCCCCGCATACGAGGAGAATGATTGAACACATCAACAATGATGTTTCTTGTTTCGATACAACCCTAATGCTACAAGGCTTCTTCGACTTTCACTATGGAAGTCATCTTGTATAATTAATGTGAATTATATTGTAGCAAATTTTTCTTCAATTATAGTAAAATGCATCATTTAGAATCTATATCATAGATAAGTAAAAATATTTTAATTAAAGTTTAGTTTGAGATAACTTTCTTATTACTTTATGAAACTTATGTATAGAGTAAATTTTTAAAGATGTTGTAGAAATCATCCTTTTACTATAAAATTTTTTGAAAGCAACAAAAATAACAGTAGACAAAACATAAATTATGAGTATAGTTTAAAAAATAAACTAGTAAGAAAGTTGTCTTAAACGATGCTTAATGATTTGTTTGAGATGATTTTTTACTATTTTTTAAAACAGATTTTAAAAAGCTGTTTTATAAAGCATTAAGAAAGCTGCACCAAATGAAGCCTAAGGCTTCGTTTGGGACTGCCTTCTTATTGTTTCTTGAAGTAGCTTTCTAGTAAAAAAATAACTTTTGTATTTAAAAATTGTTTAAGAAGTAGTAAAAAAGCAGTCTCAAGCCAAGTCTAAGGCTTCGTTTGGAACGACACTTTTCTTGCTTCTTAAAGCAAATTTTCAGTGCATAAATTTTTTGTATTGAAAAGCTACTTTAAGAAACAGTAAAAAAATTGTTCGAGACGGCTTTCTTTATGCTTCTTAAAACAGTTTTTTAGTAAAAAATTTTATTTTTTTAATTAAAAAAAAGACTTTAAGAAGCAGATAGAAAGCTGTCCCAAATGCAGCCTAAGTTGTTTTTCATCTATACTCTGAACTACTCTTATATGTGCATACAAATCAATAAACAGCGAAGTGGTGAGTGCAGTCCCATAAGTATTTTCGTGATCGACAATTGATCGGGTCGGAAATAGTAGTTCCCGGCGACTTCGGTTGGAGATGGCCGGATGGCGCGAGGACAAGGTGGAAGCGAGGCTTCACGCTGGCGGCAGGGTCGGACGAGAAAAAAACCTGGCATCGGATCCTTTGTTCGGAATGGAAGAGCGTCTACCCTCTGCCGTCATAGCAACGATTCTCTCGAAGCTTGATCTCCGGTCCCTCTGCGCTGCCTCAGCCTCATGTAGATATCTCCGCTCCTGCGCCATCCACGCTCTTTCCTTCACTCCATCCTTTCATCTCCTCGTAAGCCTTCCAGTAGAACAAAAGTACTTAAAAATTGGGCAGCTGCTTTACCCTAGGTCTACATCTTACTCTGATTTGGTTCGTTGTTGTTCAGGAGATAGCGCCAACGCTGGATCTGTTGAGGACGTTACTGCTTCCTAACCCGTATCTGCGTAGCCTGAAGCTGGACTGCAGCCGGCTCGATGACTCTTCAATCGGGCATTTGGCGCGTGCTTCGTCGCTTCAGGAGCTGTGCCTCCATAACTGTGAGAATTTAAGCGGGAGGCTTCTCGTTGAGTTGGGGCGCAAGTGTCCGGATCTTAGGTGAAAGGAATAACATATGGATGTAGAATCTATGCTTCTTAAGTGATTTCCGAATTTTGAATGCCCTTTCTGGGAAAAATCTCGCATGTTGCTGTAATTTTGATAATTTGTCCATGGATTTTAAATTTTTACTTGAATTCAGTTTATGTCTGCTACGCATGCCAATTCATGCTGTGCAAGCCAATATCCTTTGTTTGAATTAGCTGAAAAAAGTTTTAAAACAGGCTTCATAATGAAACTATTAAGAATTATATTTTCAATAGATTATTCAAAAAGAGGATTTCCTAAAAATGCATGACAAATGATTATCTTGTTGATCGGAAAAAATGGACCTTTTCTAGATCTAGATTAGTTTATGATTTGCTTGTTTTTAAACCCGAATAGATTGGTGCCATTGTAAGTATGAGGATCTATCATCCCTCATAACTACAAACTGACTAGATGCGATCAACCCAACATTTCAAGCTGTCCGAATACTCTCATGCATTATCAGCTTATCGAATACCACATCCCACCTTGAATGACTTAGGGTCTGTTTAAAGCAGCATTCCCACTACTTGACTTTTTAGACTGCCGCTACTTTTGGTAACTGTTTTATAGCCGTTTTTCAATATTCTTGTGATGGAAAACTATTTTTTATAATTAGATTTATTAGAGTGTGGTTGTTATAAGAAAGTTGCTGCCTGATATTTTTTTTCAAAAAGAATATATTTATGATACCAACAACAACTTTAAATAAGTTACTTTCCCATAATAATTTTACAACTACTTTTTCAAAAAGCTGCAACTTCTGCTAACTAAGCCTTAGTGATTGAAAAAAATGTCAGAATTTTTTTTTGGACATTTAGGCCATTTAAGGCAAACTCACACACACAACGCATACACAAAGACTCGAACCCAAGATCTCTTAGTTGGAAGCCTAAGCTCTCAACCAACATGCCAAAAATATTATATTGTACTAAAAGATCCTTAGGTATACCATTCTTTATTTTTTGCTTAATATTAGCAAATTCAAATATGCTTTTGGCTCGCGTCCATGACTTGCTTAATTAACTTGGTATTTTATTTTGTATGTGATTGCCTTTTCTTAAACATTCATTCCTTCATTTGTATTCTTAAGCATATCAATGTTTGTTGAATCTAACTTATGATCCTGTCCTGTTACGAATCATAGACCTTAGCAATGAAAAGGATGAAATAGAAGTAAAAATTAGCTTGGTGATCAAAGGACCAGTAAACGTAGCACAACTAAGAAAAGTAGTTTGTTGGTTGAAGGTAGCACAACTGCACAACTAAGTGGAGTTTGTTACATGATGGTAGCTGTCGTTACGGGATAATGACAATAAATGCCTCCGAGTGGTTCAATGGAGTTCTTAGGCTTGCACGTGGTCTCCTAATACAAGGGCTCATGACAGCCATATATTATAACCACGTAGCATTATTTCTAAAACGTACGGCTAATGTGACACATTGAATTGCCTCTGGGGAATTCCCTTTGTGCTATGAGCAAGCAACACTTTACAACAGTCTGTATGTGAAGCACACTGATGCTATGAACAGGTAAGAATAAATAATATTAATACTAAATTTTTTATATGTCTTATAGGGTCTTCAAGATTGAAATAATGGGAACCCATACTTGTTCCTGCATATGGAATTAGCCACAAATTTACCAATGCTATGTGTCCACGTAATTTTGTGTTTTTTTAGTTTTCTTCAGATGAAATGAATTGTTGTTTGAATTAAGAGTTTTGATATTGCTTGCTTGATTTTGTGCATATCTTTTTATTAGATTTACATTAAAAAACAGTATATTCTTAGTTGTTTTGCATCACTAGTATATTTAAATTTTGTGAATCAGCAAGCACAAGTCTAATAATGAAAATGTCAAACATTGGAAGAAATTATTTCGAAGGATTTTTGATAAATTAAAGCGAGTATATAGCTGAAGTCATCTATTTCAATCTTTAGTTATTAATTTTTGTGTTTTTCATTATTATTTAATGTATAATGTAATTGATGTAGAACGGATATGGGAGTGGGCAGGGCCGGCGGCATGGTTGGGTGCTAGTAGATCTTGGGGTGGGGATTTAGAGCTTGCCTTATTAAGAACCTTAAATGAGGAAAGATTGATTTAAATCAAAACCTATTTAAAATTCAAATAGGTTTGGTTTAAGTAACTTTCCTAAAATAAAAAAAAAGGTATATTATGGAAGAAATTTCAAATTTCAAATTAAAGAAAATAGATTTTATTGCTTTCCTATTGTGTTTTGCATCCCATAAGGAAAGCATTAAGGAGTAATTCGAAATTTGGAGGCAAAGGAGAGGGCTAGCCAAGCAAGAGGGGTTTGGGGCCAAATTTGGAAGAGAATTTAAAGAGGGCATGGATATGGGGTAGATCAAGAGAGAGAGAGAAGGGGGAATAGGGGTGTCTAGATTCAATGTATTTGGGCTAGAGATTAATTAACCAATCAATTTCAGAATTGATTAATTAATTGAATAAAAGAAGTTTTCAAAATTAATGTAATTAATGAGGATATATTTGGAATTCAAATTAGATTAATTTGAATTTAAAATCTTTCCAAATTAATGACAACTTAAATTAGAAAAGAGAGATTTTTGGAGGGAAGTGGGGTTAGGGAAGGAGGTGGTCGGTGGGTGGGTGGAGCCTTGGTGGATTTCAACCAAGGGGAGGGAGGAGGAAGGGAGGGGCTGGTGTAGGCCGATGGTGTGGAGGTGATGGGGTGAGAAGATCGGCACCTTGGTGGAGGGTTTGAGGAGGTGACAGTTTAGGAAAATAAAGAAAACAGAACAAAGAAAAAAAAAGATATAACCGCGAGTCTTGAACTCTTCCGAAGACTAATGGGTGATGCATTACCTTTCATCAAGGAATTTCAAGCCACGAGCCCGGACCCATCCTACGGCTGGTGAAAACTACGATTCCCTCCATAGGGATTATCACTAATGTCCTCCCAAGGAACAAAAATGCAGAACAATATTTTATTAAAACTCCATCATACCATTACACTAGCAAGTGCCTCTATATATAGTCCTCAGAAATAAAAGAAACTAAAATAAGACGATCATGCCCCTAAGGCTTACATAAGATTAGACCCTTAAGTAAGGGTAAAAATGGAAAATACATAATTAAAATAAAAATTTAAGATAACGTAGGACGATCACAGCCGTCGATCTTCAGCTCCTCCTCAGATAGACATGGACGGTTGGATGTCCGCATCATTCCCCCAGGGTGGAAAAGAGCTCAACCCTGTTGAGTTCGAGTCCCGGGTGAGCAACCATACTCTGATACCAAACTGATGCAGAACGGGAGCGGCTAACCACTTAAAGTATGAATTTAATTTTCATATTTTAATTTGGAGGGATTTGGAATTTGAAATTTAAATTTAACTCCAAAGGAGAAGGGGAATTAATGGGGGGGGGAGAGAGAGAGAGAGAGAGAGAGAGAGAGAGAGAGAGAGGGAGAGAGAGAGAGAGAGAGAGAGAGAGAGAGAGAGAGAGAGAGAGAGAGAGAGAAGGGGGGGGGACATGCTGCATGCATGGGTTTACTCTCCTAATATTAAATTTCAGTTTTAGAAAGAGTGATAATCAATCCCATTTAATTTGAAATTGATTTGGATTGATTTAAGGGATTTTTCAATTTAACACTAGAAATCAAATTTGAAATTTGAATTTGAATTCAAATCAGATTGATTCTCTTTCCCAAATTATCTATAATATTTTAGGAAAGTAGGCTATCAAAGCGATATTGGCTCCAATCAAGAGAAAGAGGGGAAGGAAGGGGTGGAGTAGGTTGGTGGTGTGGGGAAGAGATGGGAAGATCAAAAGAGATAAGAAGAACAATAATTAGAGCCACGAATCTTGGACCCTTCCAAAGGTTGGCGGGTTTTGCGATTGCCCACACCTTGGGCCTTTCTTCTTGACTCAAACAATCTACTTTGAGAAAGACAAAGAAAACTCAGAATTTGTATTAATCAATCATCATGCTGCTGGTGGAAACTACGATTCCCTCCATAGGGATTGTCACTAACGTCCTCCCAAGGAACAAAAGTGCATAACAAAATTTTATTAAAACTCCATCATACCATTATACTAGCAAGAGTCTCTATATATAAGTCTCAGAAATAAAAGAAACTAAAATAAGGCGATCATGCCTTTAGGGCTTACATAAGATTAGACCCTTAAGTAAGTGTAAAAATAAAAAAATGCATAATTAAAATAAAAATTACAAATAAAAATTTAAGATAATGTAAGACGATCACGGCCGTCGATCTTCAGCTCCTCCTCGGATAGGCATGGTCGGTTGGATGTCCGCATCATTTTCCCGGGGTGGAAAAGAGCTCGACTTCGTCAAGTTCGCATCCCGGGTGAGCAACCATGCTCTGACACCAAATTGATGTAGAACATATATGGGAGTGGGCAGGGCTGGTGGCATGGTTGGGTGCAAGTAAAGCTTGGGGTGGGGATTTAGAGCTTGCCTTATTAAGAACCTTAAATGAGGAAAGATTGATTTAAATCAAAACCTATTTAAAATTCAAATAGGTTTGGTTTAAGTAACTTTCCTAAAATAAAACAAGGTAGATTACGAAAGAAATTTCAAATTTCAAATTAAAGAAAATAGATTTTATTGCTTTCCTATTATAATTTGCATCCCATAAGGAAAGCATTAGGGAGTAATTCGAAATTTGGTGGCAAAGGAGAGGGGCTGGCCAACCAAGAGGGGATTGGCGCCAAATTTGGAAGAGAATTTAAAGATGGCATGGATATGGGACCGATTAAGAGAGAGAGAGGGGGGAATAGGGGTGTCTAGGTTTAATGTATTTGGACTAGGGATTAATTAACCAATCAATTTCAGAATTGATTAATTAATTGAATGAAAGAAGTTTCCAAAGTTAATGTAATTAATAAGGATGTATTTGAAATTCAAATTAGATTAATTTGAATTTAAATCTTTCTAAATTAATGACAACTTAAATAAGAAAAGATGGATTTTTGGAGGGAAGTGGGGTTAGGGAAGGAGGTGGTCGGCGGGTGGGTGGAGCCTTGGTGGATTTCAGCCAAGGAAAGGGAGGAGGAAGGGAGGGGTTGGTGTAGGCCGATGGCGTGGAGGTGATGGGGTGAGAAGATTGGCGCCTTGGTGGAGGGCTTGAGGAGGTGGCAGTTTAGGAAAATAAGGAAAAAACAAAACAAAGAAAAAAAAGATAGAACCGCGAGCCTTGGACTCTTTCGAAGATTGACGGGTGATGCGTTGCCCTACGATTCCCTCCATAGGGATTGTTTCTAACGTCCTCCCAGGGAACAAAAGTGCATAACACAATTTTATTAAAACTCCATCATACCATTATACTAGCAAGGGCCTCAATATATAGGCCTCATAAATAAAAGAAACTAAAATAAGACGATCATGCCCCTAGGGTTTACATAAAATTAGACCCTTAAGGGTAAAAATGAAAAATGCATAATTAAAATAAAAATTAAAACTAAAAATTTAAGATAACGTAGGACGATCACGACCGTCGATCTTCAGCTCCTCCCTGGATAGGCATGGACGGTTGGATGTCCACATCAGTAATCATCTATATTTGTATTTAAGTTAGTTATTATTGGTTATTTGTCCTTTTTATCACTAATTTGGTATTTTTCTATTTGTTCGAGTATTTTTTTGACTTTCTGGATAAAGCTTATTATTATAAATAGGGCTTAGGATCATATAATTTGGATGATTGTGTTGGGAACAAAATGTGGCATTTCTTTGGCATTTTCTCTAGGGATCAATCTCTTTGTTTCCTGTAGCATGAGGTTCTTCTTTTTCTCTCCCTACGAATTGCCTCCCTTCCTTTGAGATAATCATTTATCTAATTTTCATAATCTCTTCTTTCTTTGTTCCCTCCATTTGTTCCTGTACAGTATTATTTCTTTTTCACTATCTTGTGATCGTCAATTGGTATCAAAGTGAGACTGTGGATTTTTGTTCTCTTTCTTTCCCTGCATTTACTTCTCGTCTCCGGGAAAATTTTGAATTCTACTTTTGTTTCTGTGTCGCCACGGTGCAATTCCATTTTCTTTCCCTGCATTTTCTTCTTGCTTGTCAGCGGAAACTTTCTGAGTTCTTCTATTGTTTCTGCATTGACACAGTGCAGAAATTCAGGCTCCTCTATTTTTTAACTGTTTTTGCTGTCGCAGCATCAATTCCTTTCCTATATTATTGTTCAGGTTCTGCTGTATTACTTTCTATGCATTTTTCTTTCCTTGTTTGCTGAAAAATGCTGCCACTGGAACCATGGCAGCCACTCTGCTGTCTTGCCCAGGCCGTTTCTCTTAAAAATTAGAAATTTGAAAATTTAAACTCCCTACTAAAATTCATCCGCAAAATCCTCAATATGCACTGCATTGACCCATCTAAAGCCTTTACTTACCCACAAAACAGTCAGTTCAAATTTCAATTTGAACTGAAATTTGAAGATTGAATTAATTTCAAACTACCCAATTATTTTTTAAGTTCTTTCCTTCAGTTTAGCTATTCTATTTCTATATTATAACCGCTTGAACCCAAACCCTGTTAAAAAACATGAACCCACCCATCGCTGGGCTTGCTGAACTGGACTAGTTCAACTTAATTAACCTGCAACAGGTCCAACCGAACCAAGCATTTCTAAGGTTTCCTGTGTAAGCTCACATCCGGCTTCATTTCCTTCACTTCCAATTACAAAACCTCAACTTAAGTATCATCTGTTCTCTCTTTCCTTATTATCCCAATCCGTGTATCCTGGCATCTAAAACATGAGCTCCTCTTCTTAATTTGTCTTCCCTTTCATCCCTTCTTGTCATGCACAGCCACTCTTCTAAGCCACAACCTCCAACAGTCTGTAAGACTTCATGTAATCTTCTTATTTTCTGCTGCCCCCACAACCCATTGCTACTGAATTCAGAAAAAAAACCTTCTCGCAAATTTCCAGTTCATAAAAACTGCATTCCTTCCTCTTCTACCCCCTTGCCTTGTATTCGTTTTCCAAACAAGTAAATACTCTTCATTTTTATTCTGTCCTTTTTTTCTTTTTAGAGCGTTTTCAAGTGTTAGACGGCAAAATGCAGATTTAAGTTTACTGGAATCTGAAATGAGTATAAAAAAATTAGCTTTAGTTAGCCAAGACTTCAATTAGATTGAATCAGACTTGCTTTATGTTAAGATCTCCAAGCTTCTGGTGATGTCTTTCCAGGGTTGTAATAATTTTGTTGAGGATTGATGAGGATGGCCTTGTGCCAATCTTATATAGGATGATGGTGTTATTCTTCTCCTTCAATCTTCCTCTACCAGATAGCTATTCATTACGTCATCTTCTTGGTAGATTTATTTTCTTTTTTTTAAGTATATTTGCAATACAATTAATATGCTCTAATTATTCTTGCAGTAGTTATTCAAGTCTGGAATGTAAAGTTCTTTGCAGATGCAATACATGTTGCTTACCTAAGTCCTTAGTCACAAGTTTTTATGATTTTGTGTTATTTAATTTTTCTTGTCATCTTAATTAGTTGTCTTTTAAGTGCTATGTGCTAAAGTGTCATTTGTCATCAGGACTAGTTCGGCAATTTGGTATTCTTTTTCTATTTAAGGGTAGTTTTGTAATTTTTAACAAGGCTTATTATTTTAAATAGTGTCATAGAATTCAGATAGTTGGTTATGGAGTAAGATATGAATTATCTTTGGCATATTCTGTGGGGATCAAATCTCACCTCTCTCCCCCCCTCTTGCCTCTCTTGCTTAGTTGCTCTTATTCATCTTTTTATCTCCTGTCATTACCTTTACCTTTATTTTCAGCAATAATGATAATAGTAGAAGTCCACCATGATCTCTGCATCCATGTTCCCATCCGTCGTCACAATAATGATTCAGCTTGTAAAATGAGCATATAATTAAGGATTGTTTATAGTCCATCCTCATTCAGATGATGTAATTCCTTCTTGTGTCAATGATTTACAAAGTCTTCCTATGGAAAAAAAAAAGTTGCATATATGAAGACAACACAGAAGTTTTCCTCATGTTGCTTCAGCTATTAATGGCGATCATGATTTTCTTTCTTTTACATGTTTCATTTCTCATTTAATTTCACAGTTGATATCCATGACACTTACGACATGGAACATGACTTTAGTAATCCTTTCCTTTTGATAAAATTAAGGAGATGCCATTTGAAGCTAGTGGTCAGAATTTCTATTTCTTTTTCTTCCCGGTGATACAGACTTCATCAATGATTGATTCTGTTCTTGCCTTCGACCAAAATTGTTGTTTTTCGTATACTTTCCGAAGTTCCTAAATATATCAATTTATTTTAGAATAATAAAAACTGTCTATTTGAACAGATCTGTCTATCTGAGCTCCCTTGCTGAGCATAGAAAGCTCTCAGTGCTTTATTCTGAGTTAAAAGAATTGCTCACTGGCTGCTTACATTTAGAGGTGAGGTCCAATTTGTCTTTCTATTTCTGCCATATATTTTATTTAAAAATATTAATTCACTTCCTAGTTCCTACTATAATTTGAAATGCATTTTGATAATATCTTGATGGTTTAAGTTCAATATTTCATTTGGCTTGTTCTATGCATGTGAGCCTAGTTTTTGGTTGACTAAACCTCCTAGCGCGAGTTTAGTCTAACAGGCCTATACCTGATCAATTGTAGCGCCACTTGAATAATCATCGATGCTGCATATGCTAAACTCTAAATACCATTATATAATATCTGATGTTATAGTGCAGCTGTTATGGTCTTATGCTTTGATTGATAGCATATACTAATGAGTTTCTATCACAAGAATACAATAACTATTCTAAATTATTAGTAATTGATCTATAGATGAATTGTAAATTTAAATGTAACGTATGAAATGATTGTCATGATTATTATCTTTCTATTATTAAGTCAATCCTCAAGAATGAAAAGCTAGCAGGTGATATATACAAACCAAAAGGCCGATACTAAAGCATGGCTTTAATATTGAAAAATCTAATATTTTTCATGAATAATTGTATGCTATTTTATAAAGGTAATATTCAATTTTAAAATAAGCAGTGCGTGGACATTCAATTTAAGCCAAAACGTTTTTGGTAGTTGATGCAAAAGACTTCAATCTCAAGGAATGGATGTAAGCTACATAAGGGCTACATAAAAGATGTGTGCGACCTTGACGACAATGCTGAGGACAACATATATGTTTGGGTCCCCTCGGCCTTACAAATATTTAAAGGGAGTCAATATCGAGGTGAATCGATTACACAGTAGGAGATCAAGAAGATTATGGAATGCATTAGCAGGGCACAAATATGCATGGAATACAATTAACTTTATTGAACTGAACAAACTAGCACCTTTTTTTAATTTGAAATGCACCTCAAAAGAATCAGGTGTTGGGAATGTGGCATCCTATAGTTCATGCTAAGGGAGCTACAACAATAAGGTGTTCTACGTGATGGAGTAAGCGGGAGGGAGAATGAGGATGAAGAAGAAAGAAGAAGTTTTAATCTTTTATCACCAATTTTGTTGAAACATCCATCGAGTAAATTTAGAATTTAATTATAATGAGATTTTCTCATTGTTTGTGTTCTAATAAGTTCATATATTTATTTTTTTCTAGGAAATTCTTCTTCATTATTAAGCTTTTTTTTTGTATAATGGGTTAATGGCTTATAAAATGGATACTGCTAAGATTGGTATTAATCCCATAGAGGATGATATTAAACTCTTTTTGATATACTTTAACTAATTAGATAAGGTAGGATCAATTGAAGTGGGTGGCAATGTATTGGACCTTTTGTGTGATAGAAAAGTACCCCTCAAACTTGAGGGAAAATTTTATAATATGGTGTGGTGAGATCTGCAATGCTTTATGGAGTAGAATGTTGGCTAGTAAAAGAGAAGCATAAAATTAAGTTAAGTGTTGCAGGGATGAGAATGCTCAGGTGGATGAGTGGCTTCACTCTTATAGACCGAGATGGGGATTATGAAAAAGGGTTATGAGAAACTCCAATTTGCATGTATCTTAAGTTAATTATCATTATTTATAAAAGAAAGTAAACTGTTCATGTTTTTAAAATTCTTAAAAATTATTAGTTAAAGAGATAAGTTTTAACAATCCAAATGGCATCACGTGCTTTCTCAATCTCTGCAAGACATCTACAAAATCAATGGCAGTTTCATTCCAATTCCATTATGGTATTAAGCTAAGACTAGTAATCCATTCAGCTTGTGATGTTGAACTTGATCCATTTGGCAAGCAGGATATTGAACAATAAACTTAGCTGCAATTCTCTTAAGCAGTGACCACCAAAATACACATTTGAGTTCTTGGTGCATCTTATTGCTAGCACGATGAATGACAGCAACCATAATGTGCTTTGTGGAGAGCATCCTTCCTCCAATCGTCAAGATCAAGAACACAATCTCTGCTCTATATCTAACAACTCCTTGATAATTTCATAATTTTCTATTTGACTCGCTTTTACTAAAGCCATGATCCTTTGAAAATCAACATCCCATTGTAATGGATTACGAATCCTATTCTTTGGAGTAGAGTTCCTGTCATTTGGTTGAACCAAACTAGATTCACATCAGGAGGTCTAATCACAGCTAACTCCAAACTTGTTCTTAGCCTCGAGTAAATGTGTTTGCCGGGTAATCAACTAGTTTCACTTGGTGATGACTCTGTGGTCAAAGCATCATGAAAAATTTCAGCTTTCTAGGATGGCATTGCTTTTCTAAATCATGGTATTTTATAAGTTTCAACCACCATCTTTTGCATTAAAATCAGCTATTTTTGTGTGTACATATACTTTAGCTCCAATGATCAATATAGACTTTATATTGGACTCTGCACAAATAATGTCTCATCTTCTTCAATGAAAACCCAACAACAAACAATTCAAAGTCTTGGGTCGGATAAATCTTCTTATGATTTTTCAGTTGTTTGGAGGCTTAGCTAACGGTGCTCAAGATTAAGGTTTCGTTTGGGACGGTTTTTTTATTGCTTTTTTAAAACAACTTTCTATTTTAAAAATTAAATTTTTAATACTAAAAAGTTGCTTTAAAAAGCAGTTAGAAAGTCGTCCCAAACGAAACCTAAATATTATTTTTCGCCTTAATCAAAATGAGGCCTACTTTATACCATATTTATTCTGCTCCTTTAGCTATGATGACATTACTCATGCAAACTTTTTTTTCTCTGTAGTCTTTGAGCTTGTTGTTTGATGTTGCGGAATTTGAACACCCTGAATTTGCTCAAGTCTGGGCAACTGCTTCAGATAAGCTCACGTCCCTAGAGTTTGGTTATATCCCTATGTCAATGCTGACTGCTTTGCTTGTCTTAGCTGTGGAAACTCGGCAGCCTTCTTGTGTTTTGAGGCCACCAGTATTCCCAAACCTGCAGAAACTATGCCTGTCAGTTGATTATATTACGGACGTCTTAATGAGCTCTCTTTCAATAGGGCTTCCATCCTTAACACACCTAGATCTTCAAGATGCACCGATAGCAGAACCAGTACAATCTTCTGACCTCACCAATCTGGGCCTTCAACATATTAATCAGCATGGTATGCTCAAGCATATTTCGCTCATCCGAAGCCAGGAGTTTTTGTTTACCTACTTTCGCCGGGTGAATGATTTAGGTATCCTCTTGATGTCAGATTCTTGTGCTTCATTAGAAAGTATCAGCCTTGGTGGATTTTGCCGTGTTACTGACACCGGTTTTAGGGCTATCATACACTCTTGCTCTAACCTTCGCAAGCTTAGAATTTCTCATGGAAGCCAATTGACTGACCTTGTGTTCCATGACATATCTGCCACTTCCTTATCCTTAACACATGTTAGCTTGAGGTGGTGTAATCTCTTAACCAACATTGGAATCAAGAGACTCTCTTTTAATACAGATCTGACTGTCATAGACCTGAGAGATTGTCGTAATCTTGGCGATGAAGCCCTTGAATCTTTAACTCATCTTCACAAATTGCACACATTGCTTCTTGATGGTACTGACATTAGTGACAAAGCTCTCTCATTTTTGGGCCGTGGAAGGTTCCCCTTATCTTCTTTGTCACTCAGAGGTTGCAAAAAGCTAACGGATGCTTGTATTCCATTACTCTTTCGTGGTTCCGTTGGACATGGAATTCAAATGTTTGATCTTTCAAGGATCCCCAATCTCTCTGACAATGCAATTTTATCCTTAGCCAAAACCAGAATTCCTATTGTTGAGCTCCGAATCCGAGAATGTCCGCGAATCGGCGACACTTCAGTTATGGCTTTGGCGTCAATGCAAGTTGAGGGTGGGTCGTTTGGGAGCAGCTTGCATTTGCTAGACATATTTGACTGTGATCGTATAACTCCCCTTGCATTTAGATGGTTTAAGAAGCCTTACTTCCCAAGACTGAGATGGCTAGGAGTGACTGGTTGCTTGAACAGGGACATGGTGGATGCTCTGGTCAGAAGCAGGCCTTTTGTGCATGTTGCATGCCGGGGAGAGGAGCTCGGAAATGGTTTCTGGGATTCTTCTTTTGGCTGGTACCATCATGAAGAAGATGAGCTTGATGAACTTGAACAGTGGCTTCTAGAAGGTGAAGATGCTAGTGATGATGAGGGTGACATCATGGTGTAATGGCATTGAATCTGAGATGGTATTGTATATAGTTTAATTTAATGTTTATGTATGTACTCTAGCTATGTATGATTGTTTGTGCATGTAAAATAAATAAATAATAGCTTAGAGCTTTTGATATTTATTTGAGTTGTTGATACATATATGACTCAAGAGCTCATCTTTATACTTTCACTGTCATGCACTTCTATATGACCGTTATGTTCTATTAAAAAGCTGTTTTAGGAAATCCCTAATGAAGCCTGGGATTGTTTTCTTACTCCTTAAAATAATTTTTCAGTACAAAATTTTTGTACTAAAAGTTGCTTTAAGAAGCAGTAAGAAAGCCATCCCAAATGAAACTTAATTGGCACCCCTACACTTGCAAGGACGAGATCGATTAGGCTTCATTCTGATGTGTAAATTTCATGTTATCATTTGTTAATAATATTATATTGTTATTATTATTATTCATATTGAGAACTATTTATTTCATTTTATTAACTTCATAGAATCTATCTCTGCCAAGAAACTGGCTAAAGGTGGAGAGTTGCCGTTCTGCTTTATTTTGTATCAGTTTTTTCCTTAGACATTTAGGCCAATTAAGATAATCATATAAATTACATACACAATCTTCGAATCTGAGACTTTTTTATTGATAGTCAAAGTTTTTAATTAATATATCAAGATGAGTTAAGTGTATCATATGATCAGAATCAGAGTTTATTGGGAAAAAATTGTCAAGCATTTGTATATAATATGTTAATGTGTTAGTTTGAGATTAAAATAGATCATTTTTTTAAATATAGATTAAACTGTTTTAAAAATAAATATTAAAATTTAAAATTATAAATTTATGTGTTCTGATTTTAAAATAATTTTAATGGGAAATGAATAAGGATAGAATTTCTACTACTGATATTTAATAGTGTTGGTGCTAAGAAGATAATTTAAAACAATTAGTCTTTGTAGAGAATTTATACTAATGATAATTTAAACTACCATAACAAGTCTAATTGAATTAAA